>NC_041224.1:3660367-3672255 GCF_002837175.3 Physeter macrocephalus | reverse complement strand
GCCCAGCCGCTCCGCGGCACGTGGGATCCTCCCGGACCGGGGCACGAACCCGCGTCCCCCGCATCGGCAGGCGGACGCGCAACCACCGCGCCACCAGGGAAGCCCCCTCTTTTGCTTTTTTTTAGTTCATCACTCTGCCTGGCACATTGGAGGAGCCCAGTGAATGTGGGGAACAGAGACGACATGGATGAGTGCATGAGTGAAGAGCAGGTCATTCTCCAAAGTTTAAATGAACTGGTTTTGCATTGGTGAATCCAGACAGCAGAACTTTGGCGTTCCACAGTGGCATGGCTTTATGGTCTATACTGCAGGAACAAAATATCATATAACTTTGCACATAACCCTATAAAGCTCTTGATAGGTGTTTTTTATATTCCATTTCCTATATCCCTTTGTGCAGTTACAAGTAACGTATTGCACCACTTTCACTGGAAAAAGGACTAATTTCACATTGTAATGATTACACCTGCTCTGTGACAAAGCCTTGAGTTTTTTCAAAAAGCCATTTTCCAACTTAATAGCGCGAGGAAGGAGACTGTCCCTAGGGGAACTGTGACACAACTTTACAACTTACTCATTGTACAGGTGTCCTTCAGCTCTGAAATGGGGGCAAAATAAGGATGAAGGTGGAAGGAAAAAAACAGAATAACTGAAGGTTATTAATAGCTCGAAGGTCATTAATGACACTGAGGGGGTAAATAAAGCGAACACAGAAAATCATATTCTGTGAAAAATGAAATAGGATTGCTCTGAGCAAGAAGAAAGTAAGGGGGAGAAAAAGGACAGAGGAAAGCTTTTTATTGCATTTTGGCGGGGGGGAGGAAGGAAGGAAGGACTGTACCAAATGAGTGACTCTGAATTGGAGCCAAAGAATGGGTTCTAGCCCTTACCAGAACTGCAGAGCGCATCCTTTTAAAAACAGGTAAAAATACAACGAAATGGTGAATATAACAAAAACGAGGCAGACTCACAGATGTAGAGAACAAACCAGTGGTTACCAGTGAGGGGAGGGGTGATATAGGGGGAGGGGATTAACAGGTACAAACTATTCTGTATAAAATAAGCTACAAGGATATATTATACGACACAGGGAGTATAGCCAATATTTTATAATAACTGTAAATGGGATATAGCCTTTAAAAATTGTGAGTCACTATATTGTACACCTGTAACTTATATAATATTGTACATCATCTATACTTCAATTAAAAAAAAAAAAAAAAAAAGGGAGGTCGAAAAGACCACAGAGTTAGCAGAGAAGCCTGGTGTCCTAGGGACAATTTGTCCGGGCCCCAGGAAGAAAGTCCACCATCAGTTAGTCTGAACACAAGTGCCTCATGGTCAGGAGACACAGCATTAGCCAGGGAGAAGCTGCTGGTACAGGAAGCAGGTTGAGCCTTTCTGAGAGACGACGGGACAAAGCTTTAGATGAGGTGCGTTTCAGCCCCTCTGATGAGGTTTCCTGAGATCACACAGTACACAGTGAATGTCATGGTTCCCCTTCTTGCTACTGTCTACCTCTTTTTTCCGCCTTCTTCATCCTCATTGGGAAGGGCATTCATTATTTAGAAGGCAGTAGCACTAGTGAAATGCACGTAACTCATGTTGTTTTTGCAAAGTCTGAATGGTTGAGTTTAAATAGAAGTCTCAACAGAAATAAATTGTCCCACATGGGGGCCGTATACGGAGTTTAAAAGGTTGCTGTGTGAAATGCTATAACCTTCAACCTCTGTGCTTCTGTACTGCCTACCTCAGACTCCGGATCGGTGTGCTGGTTTATGATGGTCGGTTTTATTTTCATATCGTTGGAAATAAAACAACAAAACCCAGTGGCTGCCTGAAATGCTTGAGCTCTGGTTATTCAGTGTAGCAGCAGTATTCTGGTAGTGGGGCTTTTTGCTGTGTCCCCAAATACTGCACTTCCAAGCCTCATTCTGGTCCTGTTACCATGGAGGGAGATGATTAACAAGTACAGTGAACCAACGATTAAGTCTTGCATTGAGGTGAAAAATGAAAAGATTGTGTCACAAAACCCATTCATGTCCACTCTGGTTCCTTTGCCATAGGCTCTTGCTGTGACCTACTTCTGCAGGTAAGAAAAATGATGTTGCCATCCTTCTATGACATGGCTGTGGTGAACTGTTCCCAAGTGCCTTGGTGTAGGTGGCCTTGTGAGGATAAGCATTAATTATTTTGAGACCGCTGATGCATCACCTCTGGCGTCTATATTTGTCTTCTAAGAGTGCATCATCTCTAATTATAGGTGATCTCGTGGGATTAGATCTTTTGAGTTAGACGAGGATGACATAAAATGTGCATGGAAAGCAAACCCTTGTAAACTTGGTGAGCCACGATCATTGTTTTTTTTGTTTGTCTTAATTTTATTGGAGTATAGTTGATTTACGATGTTGTGTTAGTTTCTTCTGTACAGCAAAGTGAATCAGTTATACATATACATATATCCACTCCTTTGTAGGTTCTTTTCCCACATAGGTCATTACAGAGTATGGAGAAGGGTTCCCTGTGCTGTACAGTAGGCCCTCATGGTCACTGTTAAGACCCAGACGATGCCTCAGTGTTCAGAATCACACTTGGAACACCTTCACCTTGTCAATGTCACCACCCGCCTAAATTTCTACATTTTAAATCACTTGATGATTGAGGTCGTCTTTAAGTTTGTGTTTTCATCACGAAAATGGTTATCACCCCATTCTAATTCTTGGATTCTTACAAAGTTACCCCAACAAGCAACTTTTGTAGGAAACAAAATCAGCATGGAACCCCCAGGCCCCTACCTTCTGATAGTTACCTCTTCACAGAGCTGGGAAGGGCAATGAGGGTCTCTGCCCCTCGGTCTCAACCTTGAGGCCTGTGAAGCAGTGCTGGGCAAAGCTGTAAGCAATGTTTTCTAAACCAAGCCCCGTTTTGGCCAGGGTGAGGCTTTGCCCAGTAGCATGGAAGTGTTAGAGTTGAAAATATCAAAATTCCCAGTCTGTTTTTAGCTCCATCCTACTAAACATTTTTTTTTTGACACCTCCATAGAAAAGAACTTAGCCTGGATTCTAGTTACGTAACTCATTAATTCAATCATTTATTCATTTCAGCCAACAAATACTTATTGAAAGCCTCCTGCGTGCAAGACCCCATGGAGGGATAGACAGAAATTTAGATAAGACGTTACTATCCCACATTACAGGTTTGCCTTTTGTGGGGTGGAGGGTGGGTGGATAAAAATGGTTTTTACTGGGAAAACGAACACACCAAGTGTCAGCAAGAAGAGGCATGTGGTCCCCCCGCCGTCTCCCTCCCCCGCCAGTGTCCATGTGCGTGACAAGGGCTGTTGAACATTCCATGGAGCTGTGTTGCATGCAAGGTTTGGGAATTAAAAATCACTGGGGCTTCGTCTCTGTTGTGAATCCCACCCTACGAAGTAGCTCCCTGGAATCAGCAGTTCAAGTATTGAATGGATGATGGTAAAGCTGGAGTATTTGAATATGTCAGAGATGGTGGCCAAAGTGTAAAGGTACCTTTCTTGTCCACCGCCTACCACGTCTAAAACTCTCTTTAGATGTGCGTCTAAAACACATCCAATTTCACTCCCCTGCGGGGCAGCAGATGTGCCCACAGGAACCAGGGCGCAGTGTGAGGTTGTCAGGTTTCAAAAGAATTTAGTTAATGGGTTTCATTGCTCAGAGGGCTCGCCTCCTGGAGAATCAACGCGAAGGTTAGAGACAAGCACAGAACTTCAGCTTCTGAGAGTGAGTGAGGGATACAGTTTTTGAGGGCAGTTTTTCTAACTTGGGAGTTCTCGTTCGGCCGGCCAGAAGATGAAGCAGCTACTTCCTCCTGCATAAAGGGAAGGGAAGCAGACGTGCCTGTTTGTGTTAAAAGTCAGTTAATTCAAACTTCAGGAAAAAGTTCTTGGTCTGGGAGAAGGCCAGAATGTTGAAGGAGCTCTGCAGCATCTCCACCGGAGGCATTTCTGAGTAATCTGTCTCTTGACTGGCTTAGGTGTACAGGTAATGGCACAGCCGACTCAGGGCTGCCTCCAGGCTTTAGTGTAAAATGTATTCTGGGTGCCACTCTAAGCAGTAGGAAATGAAACTCACTGGCACGAAGGCTAATTGTATACAGTTCAGACTCCCCCCCCCCCAGGGAAAAAATGTTTTTGCAATTCATCTTTAGTAACCTGAGTCATGAGCTACTTGTTTTCTGCAAATCAGAGGTAACAGCACCTGTACCACAAACTAGTTTACGGCATAGCATTTCCAGATCCATTTCTCTTTCCACTTAAGAACAACTTTTTACTTTGTACCAGAAATTTCCTGAGATTCAGGGAGAACCGTGGAAATCAGCTGCCAGCTTGTTACTGTGACCTGTGCGATAGCGGGAAGCCCTCCCCCAGCTCCATGCCTGCCTCGCCCTGCGGCTGCCTCCCTCGACGACGTTCAGACGTTCGTGAGCTCCGAGCCGTGGGCGGAAGAGCGCGGAGTCTGGGTTGGTGATTAGATGCTGAGGCTGAAGGGCCAGGCGGGCTCCCTGCCCCCCACTGTTTTTATCACCCAGGGCTGTCTGTGCACAACTATCTCAGCGTTTCCCTGAGGCCCAAATGTAATTCCTTCAGGAAGTTTGAAGTGGAGTAGCCCACAGGCGTGAGTTTTACCAGTGGGAGAGGGGAGATAGGAAGGGTGTGTTTGAAGGGAGAGCTGTGGAGAGGACTGCCCATACCCCGTCCATCTGAACCCCGGTATAATTTTTTTGGACATTTTTATATCAAGTTTCAATTTTTTGTCTCCCCCATTTCGGTGGTACGGGATGGCCAGATCGGGCTGGAGTTGGTCCTTTCCCTTTCCCCGGGTTATTTAGGCTCTAATAACACCCAGCAGGTTAGATTCGGGTTAACTAGTCCCGCGCCCCCCGAGGGCAGACCTTGTTAAGAGCAGAGGACTCTGGCGTATTTCAGAATGGTTCCTTTTCCCCTCTCCGCTCTGCAAGCTCAAGGGGATTTTTCTCCCACATTTACTGTGGGAACCTCGGTCGAGCCTCTGGAGGTAAATCTCACACAAATGTGGGACCCATTATGACCGGATCCCCTTGCAGTTTTTCACTCTCAGACGGGTGCACACTGAGCCTCCGGCGGTTCGTCACCTACAGCCCGGGTTTCCTACCTTGGCTCTGGCTCCCTCTAGCAAATATCTCCTCCAGTAAGCCTTGAATCCCCGCCTTGTCCTGTCTCTCCAGTCCCGATTTGCCCTGTGTCCTCCTCTCCCTTATGGATCCAAGAGCTGTTGATTTTTCAGTCTGTTCAGCTTTTTACTTGTTAGGATGGAACGGCAACTTCCAAGCTCCTTACGTGCAGAACTGGAAGTTTGCCCAAGATTTTAAAATTTCAATCAACATTAACTGAGCGTGATTTGGATATTGAAATGTGTTTGTTTGTTTTTTTTAGAAGATGTTAGGGGTAGGAGTTTATTAATTTATTTTTGCTGTGTTGGGTCTTCGTTCTTGTGGGAGGGCTTTCTCTAGTTGTGGCAAGTGGGGGCCACTCTTCATCGCGGTACGCGGGCCTCTCTTGTTGCGGAGCACAGGCTCCAGACGCGCAGGCTCAGTAGCTGTGGCTCACGGGCCCAGTTGCTCCGCGGCCTGTGGGATCTTCCCAGACCAGGGCTCGAACCCGTGTCCCCTGCATTAGCAGGCAGATTCTCAACCACTGCGCCACCAGGGAAGCCCTGAAATGTGTTTTTTGATCAGTTGAACTCACAGAATTGAAATGTGAAATTTTTTTCCCCCAATCTTGTCCTTCACCTATATTTTGGGGTGAGGAGAGAGGTTATTGAGTTCTTTCTTCTTTCTTTCTTTTGGTAATAATTAACATTCAATAGGATGTTCAGATTTTAGTTGTTCAGTTTGATGAGTTTTGACAACTGTGTATACACTAGGTTTCTCAGCCTTGGCACAGTTGATATTTTGGAATAGGTAATTCTTTCTTGTAGGGAGCTGTCTGTTAATCCGTGACCTCTAGTCACTAAATGCCAGTAGCATCCCCTCCTGGGGGTGACAATCAAAAGTGTCTCCAGGCCTCAGGGGCTGGGAAACATTTTGCCACCTGAATAAGTTTGCTCTAAATTATCAAAATTACTGTGAAGCGTGCCCTTCCATTTTTTTTTTCATTTTTTTCTCTGTTCCAGACAAACTGTGAGGGTTATAGGGTATTTTCCTTTAGTGAGGGCAGAAATACTCTTGCTCATTAGCCAGACAAGTTTACAAAACGACTTTTATTGTCTTTGGGACGGACTTCCAGCGCTTAGCCTCCACGGAATGACCGTCCCCCCCCCTCATCCTTCCACAGCTTTGACAAACAAATTAACAGCAGGGACCTGTCCATGCAAGGCAAGTGAGTCACCTTTATCATTCCGTGCCCAAGGGACCTTCTTGATCAGCCTTTTTCTGGGAGCATTTTTCTTTTACTCGTACAGGAAGGTCTTTACCTAGTTAAAAAAAAAAAAAAAAAAAAAAAAAAATTAAGTTCTCTATCTAGAAAGATTCCTTTTTCCATCTAAGTTCTGATAACAGAACTTAACTATTTCCTTTTAGTTCCAGTGGAAAAGGAAGGGACTCATGATCTTTCTTTGGTTTCAGTTTCTCTCTCTGTTGCTAAGGTGGTATTTTTCTAGCCTGTCCTCCTTAGGTAACCAGACAGAAAGGTTCATCTCTGAGTAGTTGACCTGGTTTCTGAACAGGGTCTGAGTGCACTTTGAAAAGGGAACATGGTGGCCCCCAGAGGTGGGTAGCGGGTGTATATGTGTACACATGAGGTAACATGTCCAGGGAACTTTGGAAGCAGTAAGGCGCTCTAGCTCTCATCTCCAAATACCATTCCTCACTGAAGGACCTAGGCTCCCCGGGAGAATGGCTGATTCCATGTCTGGGATAAGATGAGGCTGAGTCCCATCCTACCAGAAAGCAAACCAACCAACCAACCCAACAAACAAACAAAAAACCAATATAAACTACTAAAATCATGTCCTCAGGACTTAGGCTCTGAGTTGATGAGATTCTCACTGACAAAGATGGGATGATATGGGCATTAATACAAATAATGACTGTAGTAGATTAAAGCGTATCAGATGTATTTTAAATCCATGAGTTTATAATGACACGAAAAACACAAACAAAAATATCTCACCACATTCCAGTCTATGGAAAACCCGGCAGACAAAAGATCTGATTTCTTCAAAACATAAAAATCAAAGGGAGAAAAAAGAGAAGAGGAACTTATGATTTAAAAGAAACTTAAAAGACGTATGAACCCATTGTAACACTACTTAGACATGTTTCGATTCTGATTTGAACAAACACCAGCTGTTAAAAAATTTTATGAGCTAGTTGGGGAAACTTGATCACTGAATGGATATTTGATTATGTTAAGGAATTATTATTAATGTTTTAGATGTGGTCATGGCATTGTGGTTTTATTTTTATCCCAGTCCTTCTCTTTCAGAGACACACACTGAATTATCTACAAAATAATAGGTCTGGGATTTGCTTCAGAAGAGTTCTGTGGCAGGGCTTTGGATGAAACAAAATGGCCATGAGTTGGTAATTATTGTTTCTGGGTAATATTTGTGGATTTATTATACTATTCTGTTGACTAGAGAATATGTTAATATTTGAAATCTTTTATAAGTTAAAAACAAACAAAAAACAGCTAAGCGCCCTGCAGATTGTTGGTGTCGTGGATTAACCGGCAGAAGTTTGAACGGGGAGAGGTGACCGCTGGGGATGATGGGACTTGAGTGAGGAGCCCTGTCTTTTTTTATTAATTGAAGTAAAATTGACTTACAATATTATATTAGTTTCAGGCGTACAACATAGTGATTCAATATTTTTTTTACATTACAAAGAGGTGCCCTGTCTTGACGGGTTTGTTCATAAGTTTGTCAAAATGAAAAGATAGTAACTCACTGATGTAACCAGTCCCCGACATTTTTCTCTCCACATTTGCATCATACTAATGTTATGAACCAAGGGTTCTCGAGAAAAGGAATGAGGTCGCGTGCGCTTATCTCATATGGGGCCTTGGTTGTCCAAAAACCCTTACTGAGGGACCCCCAACTGGGCCCACTCTCCTTTTCCATTCATTTCTCATACTTTAGAAAGATGACCTCAAAGAAAATTTGGGGGAATTTTTAAAAATATATTTTTTCTTTTCAAAGAAAAATTTTTTTACCCCTAAACCATGAGAAAATAGAGAACATTTTTCAAGTGTTTATAGGCCTTGTCTTTAAAAATACCAAATGGAATAGTTCTGAGAACACAGCAGACTCTGTGGAATACTTGTTTATGCTCACCACCTTTTAGCAATTTAGGTGAGTTAAAGACACCTGAAACAATATATGAGTTTCAAAATTTTCTCCACTTCCCTTCAGAATGTAGTACATTATTTTCTCATGGCTTTCCAGTCCTTCCTCTCCTCAGATCAAAATTGTTTCTGTGTCTCATCTCAGGACTTCTCTAATCCTGAAAAAATTATTTCGCACTTTGTTGTAAAGGACCCGTAGATATTTGATGTTAATTTTGCAGCTCCGTGAGTCATGATGTTCAGACCCCATTTAGGTAGGTGGAGGGAGGCTCTTGGCTGAATAAGCTTTCCTCATCATCCGTGTGGGGAAGAGAGGACCTCCTTGGGGCCAGTTACAGACATCACAGTATCTCATACAATCCTTGACCCCCCAGAGGAAGAGGGAAGCCCCATCTTACAGATGAAGAAACTCAGGCACGGAGGTTGGGTAACCTGACTGTGTTGCCTCTGGAAATTACATACAGTCTTTCTCCTAAGCCAGGAAGCCTCTTTCAGCTGTAAATTGTGCCAGCTGTTACTTGATTGAAGTATGCTGAAGTCTGCAAGTTCTTCAGTCACTCTGTGATGCCATCGCATAGAATGTGCATTTCTGTGGCAAGCGGGCACGGTGAGCTCATAGTGAACTCGGAAGGCCAGCATTTGAAGGCAGTTGGCTGATTTTAAAGGTTACTGGTATTTCCCAACAGAATATAGTTGAGCATTTGTCATCTCCAAGTATTCAATGCCCCAGAAGCCAGAAAAGTCCAGTCCACATTGTAATACACTAATGATGAGTGGTTATAAGTCGTGTTTAGGTCCATCCATTCATTCCCGCTGCTTTACAGAGTGCCTTGATGAATAATCAGTCAGACTCTTCTTTCTAGTTAATGTTATAAGTTGGATATACTGGGGAGAAGCCTAATTATTGGTAAATTCAGCCAGATAGTTTCATGTATTAAAGACCCATGGCTTAGTCGATAATCCTGTGTTCAGAACTGAATTTCTATGGAATGAGTTATGTCTCTAACCAAGGATGTGCTGGTTTGAACCACTTGGACTGCTTTCCGTTACACACACCCTCTCTACACAATCCTATCAGTGGCCTCTGGGCTCGGAGTTATTTTTCCAGTAGCTGGTGATATTTTACACTAAGCCATCTACATTCTACCGTGTGCAAACATTATAGGTTTGCAGTTTTTTCTTCAGACGCAATGTGTACAGTGTCAGTCCCTGTCCCTGGTAGATACTATTGTTATAGGATGGTATAAGCGAGAGAAAGCCTTATGTAAGCCTTGGAGGTTTTTTTATACACAATCAGCCAATTGTGCTTCTTCCTTTAAAAATAATTAAAGAAGCATGAATTTATTCATGAACAGCAGAGAAGAATTTATTCATGAACAGCATCTGTAGCAATATTTAAAATACATAAAACATTAATGTATAGTTATAATAATAATAATCGTCTCTCTCAGTTTTTGAGGGTCTTGTCCATTCCAGGGCCTGCCAGGCCATTGATGTCCTTTGTCACTAGTCCCCACGGCCACTGGTGGGGAGAACTGGAGGGAGAGGAGGCTCTCAGCTTGGAGGAGTCAGGGAAGGGATTCAGTCTCATCCTTCCCTTGGTCTGAATCTTTGCTCTCTGTACAGAGTACCACCTTCTCACACCAATCTGTTTTTACTTCTCGGCTTCCTATACTCTGTCTCCAGCTTTCCAGTCTTTCCACATCAGTTAGACTTCACCAGTCTGCACTTTCCTCATGTCCACCTGATTTCCTCTGGCTTCTCGTGGAGCTTAGAATGGCAGGTGTAAAACTTGCCACTTTGAACCCTGGGAGCCCTTGATGAGTATGTGCCCTTTTCTGTTCCCATACACTGAGCTGTTCTTGACTTGGAGACGCTCCACCAACAGTTCTATATACAAGAGCCCCTCTTTACTTTCCACGTGGCTTAAAGCAAAAAGGAAAAAAAAAAAAAAAATCACAAGGGATTGTCCCTCTTCAGTGTGCTCCCTTCCATACACATTTACTGTTGTTTCATTTTGTAGTTATAACATCCTCAGGCTCCTCCTTTAAAATAAATAAATTACAGTTTTATGAGCCCTGTTTATTTCCAACAACTCCAAATAACAGGCTTAAGAAATAAATGGTATTTATTTAAAAGCGGATATATTAGCCTGCTTTCCTTTTTAAAGATTCGTGTATCTTTAATATTATATTTTCAAAGTAATGTCTAAGGAGTAAATGGCTAAAGAAAATAAGCATCTGGTTCCAATTTGATCCATTTCTCACTAGGCCTTAACTGTTGTTTGATTATTCCAAGTCATATTGTTTTCCACTGAACTGACTAAACTGTGCCAGTGTAACTTATCCTGCTTGCTAAACTTACAGACAAAAATTCCTTTCTGAGGTTTCAGGCTGATTTCTCATTTATCCTGCAGGCTCTCCTCACTTGCCGGAAGCTTTCTCTTCTAATCAAGGAATTATTTTCTCTTTACAAGAAGGGCTTTAATTTGCTCTTCTATCTTTTTCTTCCTCCTCCTTAACATCTAACCGTAAAGAAGTAATCTGCTTTCTGCTTAACAAATAAGAGCGACTGCATCATTTCAAGTGCTACTAAATCTGATTTAAAATTGGAATATTATGGATTCTTTCTTCGACTAAAGTTACTTGCAATTTATCTCTCACCATAATTAGATGGAAGGGAGCTTTGATGATGGAATGAATACTAGGCTCAGAAACAAAGACCCGATTGCACACCCAGCCTTGTTACTAGCTTATAGCAGTGAGCAGAAGTTACTCAGCTTCTCTGAACCTCAGTTCCTCATTTATAATCCAGAGACAAATTAGATATTTAATTCAAGTGGATTTTATAAAGATTTAATGAGATGCTGCCTGGTACTTAATTTCTTCACTGCATAGAAAACATATTAACATTTACTAAAGGGCTTATACAAACTATTAAAAAAATTAAGCCCCCTGTTGGTAGGTTAAAAAAAAGAATGTGACTTCACGATTAACCAAATTACAAGAAAGAAACGTTTGGGAGAATGTTTATTAAACAAACGTTTGGGAGAATGTTTATTAAACAAATGTTTGGGAGACTGTTTAAACTCATAGCAATTAAATAAATTCAAAAAGCATTGAGATGTCATTTCCTTGTATTAAATTACTACTAATTTAAAAAAAAAAGATAGGATGCTGGTGGCATTACCCGTTGGTACAGCTCATTGGAAAAAATATGTATCAAATTAGATTAATACTCATACATTTCAATCTCATAATCCCATTTCTGGGACTATATCCTAAGGGAATATTCTAAAAATTGAAAAAAATTATAAACACGATAGTAACTACTTCATTATTACTTTTGGTATTAACAAACCTCGGAACAACTTAAATTTGTAATAGATTGTTATGATGGACTGTTTTGCAGCTATTAAAATAAGAATAGGGCTTCCCTGGTGGCGCAGTGGTTGAGAGTCCGCCTGCCGATGCGGGGGACATGGGTTCGTGCCCCGGTCCGGGAGGATCCCACATGCCGCGGAGCG
>NC_041224.1:3634971-3660248 GCF_002837175.3 Physeter macrocephalus | reverse complement strand
AAAAAACAAGAAAACAATAAGAATAAAGACTTACTGAGCAGCACCTAAAAATGTTTATCATATAAAAAATATGCACATGTGATAATCAATATGAGAAAAATGCATCTTAAAACCATATGGAAATAGACCCACATAATAATAATGTTAGAGTATTTGGGGAAACAGGAGAAAATAATGCACTTAATTTCTTCACTGCATAAAAAAACATATTAACATTTACTAAAGGGCTTATACAAACTATTAAAAAAATTAAGCCCCCGTTGGTAGGTTAAAAAAAAAGGACGTGAATTCAGTTAACCAAATTATAAGAAACAAACAAATGCTCTAACTCTGTTTTCCTCTTTCTCCAAATCTTTAGTAAGATACTGTTAATTTTAAAGTTAAAATTAGAGTTTTAATCTAATGTATTCAGTCTGAAAAAAAATATTTGTCCAGTGCCTCTTATGTGTCTGGGAAATTTGTTATAGCAATTCTGGGTTTTAAAAATGCCAGAATATTTTCTCATTATTTACTCCAGGGCAATAAAAAAAACAAAAAATTGTGCTTAGTGGACTATGTAGAATAAGTACTCCATATACAACCTAAGATTTCAGGTGCTGTTATGTGTAACCTAAGCATTTAATGCCAGACTGTCAGCCCAACCAGTGTTAAATATGACGGTGTTGTGTCTCACGGTAGCCGTCTGCTTCGGGACTCATTCCCAAATTAACTTACCAGCTTACTCAGGTCATTCCACTGAGGAAAATGGGATCACAGTGATATATTAACCATAACATCAGTGTGAACAAGACTTTGAATAATGCATCTCAGAGCGACACGCTAGGTAACTGGATTGGAGTAAGCTAGACAAGGTCATTTGCAAAGTATTGTGGCATTATTTTAGTCGAAATTTTTAGTGAAAGAATTATAGAGTCACTCGTAGCTGTAAGAAAGAGTAGGAAAGATCACTTGCACACGTTGCCCAGTTTCCCCCCATGGTAACATTTTACAGAACTGTGGTACTGGGGTATTGACATGGTACAGTCCTCCCGTCTTACTCAGATTTCCCTGGTTGTATTTGTACTCCTTTGCGTATGTGTGTGCAAGTGTATGATGTTCTGCGTAATTGTACACCCGGGTCTGTTTGTGCCTCCACCACAGTCAAGACGCTGAACAGTTCCGTTGGCACCAGGGTCCCTCCTGTTGCCCTTTTATAATCGCACCCCGCCCTCTTCTCCTCACCATCCCCAACCCCTGGTAACCACTACCTCGTCCTCTGTTTGTGAAATTTTGTCATTTCAAAAATGTTGTATAAATGGAACTTTACGGTACGTAACCTTTTGAGCCCGGCGTACCTCCCTGGTGAATCTTCCAGGTTGTTGCATGCATCAGCAATCCGCTGCTTGTTCGTGTTGAGTAGGTGTCCACAGTGTGGATGTACCACCCTTGAGCGTTCATCTGGGCCGATTCCAGGTTTTGGCTCTTAAAATGATGCTGCCATGATCATTCATATACAGCTGTTGGTGTGAACATAGAGTTTTCATTTCTCTGGGATAAAGGTCCAAGACTGCAGCTGCTGGGTCATGCAGTAATTATGTACATGTTTAGTCTTTAAAGACTGCCAGACTGTTTTCTAGAATGTCTGTCCTGTTTTATAGGCATACTTCAAGCAATGTATGGGAGATTTCTTCTTTACCAGCTTATTCTGACGTCAAATTTGTGACAGTTATCTTTACCTGAACCAAATAAGTTTGCTAAAGAGGCCCATGTTAATTAGATTTAGAAAAGAAAACTATATCAGGGCATATCAGAAGCTCCTCCCTCCCCCCACCCCCCCAAAAAAAATCATTCTCTCAACTCTTACTAGACTAGCTTTACACAGTGGGTCAGTTTGAGAGATCTGGCCCCTTCAGTCTCTAGATAGCTAACAAAAAGGACTCAGTCCTCCTTTTGTAGATATTGGGCCCCATCTATATCAATATCAAGATACTGGTCTAGACATAATTTGTTTCTTTCTCCCTTGTTTTGACAATCTTTTTGTCTTCTAGAAAAAAAAAAAAAATGTTTTTTTTTAAAGGACTCTTGGATACCCTAGACCAGCGTCTTCACTTTGCAGTGGCCAGAAATGAAGGCACGGGATTAGGAGTTAGAAGAACTGTGTTTGAGTCCTTTCTCTGATTAGCTGTGCCGCTGTAAAATACATCAGTTACCCTCTCTAAGTTCGCTCAGCTGTGTAAAATGCTCTCCAACTCTAGCGCTTATCAGAATCACCTGGAGGACCTACAAGATACCAGTTGCCGGGCCCCGCCCCTGGAGTTTCTGGTTGAGTAGGTCTAGAATGCAGCCAGAGGATTTGAGTGACTTACGAGTTCCCAGGGGATGCCATTAACGCTGGTCCAATGGAATAGGGATTACTTTATTTTGTATTTGCCCTAGTGTCTGGGTCTCCACATATGTTTGAACGAACAAAGGAATTATAATGCATGGCATATTTGCCCATTTACAAGACGATTTATGTCAGGTAATAATAAATGCTGTTTAAATGAATGAATGGAAGTGAAAAAAGAGCGAATCTCCATTCTTAACAGCCTTTGACAAAGACCTCAGGGACAATATTATTAGTAAACACTGGGTAATAGTTCCACTGTTTGCATCCGTACCTAGTTGTCTCTATAATATCTTCATCATTAGGTTAAAAATTTAAGTGTCTTAAAAGAAACAAATGACTCTGGTTATTTGGTGAAATTTTTTGCTTTTAATAGTTTCTCAGAATTCCTAGTATTAAGGACTGTTGAATACATATTATTGACTGCCTGAATTGACTAAAATAAACGTTAGATTTGCCTGTATTTAAAAAAAAAAAAAAAAAGTCTGGTCCAGAGATGACACCTTGAGGACCCAGGCCAGATTATGCTAAAGTCCTCTGGGCCCAACAGTTAGTAACATCCCCTCACTTATCCACCCCCCCCACACCCCCAAAAAACCCCTCAAGTTTGCTTTCTGGTGGAATAAGTTATGCATTTATCCTAGTTTATTTTTTTTTAAGTGACCCAGATATATAGCAGAATATAATACAGTCATTAAAAATGTCATAGGAGAATATTCACTGTCATGGGAAGAGTACCACAATATATCATGAAGTTAAAAAGAAGCTACATATTACAAAACAGCATATGCAGAAATGTCCAGTTATACATAGAAAGTAAATCTAAAAAGATACATCCAAAACGCTTAATAGTAGTTACTCTGAATAATGAAGTTGCAAAAATTTTATTTTCCTCTTTCTGTGCGTTTCTGTGTTTTCTAATTTCGTTTGTACCTGATATATTTATAGATCAGTTATGAAAACAAAAAATTACAATGAGCAATACAAGTCTTGATTTCTCTAAGGCTCCGCGGCACGTGGGATCTTCCCGGACCGGGGCGCGAACCCGCGTCCCCTGCACCGGCAGGCGGACTCTCAACCACTGCGCCACCAGGGAAGGCCCTCTCTAAGTTTTAATCATTACAGTTAAGATCTTGTTAAATACCAACCAGCACAAATAAGGCTCTTCAGGTATGAGATAAAATTGTCCGGAGGGTTTCCAGGGGCAGCTACGACCTTCCTTAGCCCTTTCCCTAAAAAGCGTGGAAGCTCACTTTGTGCCGTTCTCCTTACTTGACAGAATTCTGCACTCGTGCGCCTGAATAGTCCCGGCCCCAGGAGTACTCGTTACAGCGTCTCATCGCTGCCTGGGTAATGTTTCCACAGAGCTTTTCCACTGTTACGTAGTGGGATCCACAGCCACAGCCTCCCAAGCTAGTCCCTCCTCCTCCTTGACGGCGGGTTGGAAAGTGTTTTACATGGATGAGGCTGGTCTCTCCTTTGGTTGCGTCTCTGTTAGAAAAATTAATATTTACAGCTAAAATAGGAATTTTTAAATATCACTAAGATAAACCTGTTGAGATGCCAGAAACCAGCTATCTGCTATGGAAAGCTGTTTTGTCCCCCACGTGGCTTGGTGTCCCCTCCTGGAATTTCTAACTGTACTGCTGTCCCAAGTACCTTGTCTTCTTCAACACCCATGCTTCTCAACATTAAGATAGACCAGAATGAGCATGGCTTCCTTGAAATATTATTTGTTGAAATGGTTTTGCTACTAAAAGTGTCAATGAATTGATACTGTAGGAAAACACTCCATTTCTGGACTCCAGTGACTCCGTTTCTGAGTAAACTTGTTTGATCAGAGGCATGTTGCCAATAGGGCAGTGCAGTGGTGATTTTCATAACACCCCTCCCGTCCAGAGCTGCAGTGGTACCACTGCCTTTCTGCCAGGTTCCCTCGCGTACGTTCCCATAGGAATGAGAAATTAAAAGGACTTTCTGATTTATGAGTGACGGTGTATTTATTGTGGTGGTACCGTTTAACGTCATACATTTTAACACCCACCCATATTGGCCTCATAGAATTTCCTTTAACAAATATGTTTTGTGCTTGAGAAAATATATTTTTATGTAACACCTAAAGACTGTTGCCATATAACGTTTGCCCCATGGGCTTGCTATCATTAGCGAGGTTGCTGGGTTTGCCTCATATGACCGGGAGCTTCTGCAACTGCATCAGAAGGGCTTGTTCACCACGGGGCTGTTGTAATAGCACCATCCAACACCGGCAATGCTTCCACGACCCCGTTACTCTGAAAGAGGTGCTGGGAAGCTTACATCCAGAACTTTCTTGCTTTGTTGAAGAACAGGCTCAGAACCCAGGAATTGCTGCCTTTGTCCGTGTGTCCAGCCCCATCTGGAGAGGAAGAGGCATCAGTCTTCTTTACCCCACTCACATCTATGTCTTCTGGTACTTCACACGCTGCCCTCCGCTAGAAAACACAGCTGTGCTTTGCTTCACTGGTTCCCGGTAGATGAAAATCACAAGCTTTTGCGTGACCTGTAAATTATCCTAGTGCATCCATGGCCTAAATAAAATACAAGGGAAGGGTTTAAATCCCTTTAAAGACACTGATCCTATTTGCTTTCTTTCCCACTGTCTAAAGGCTTTTACAGAATTTGAGTTGGAAGGCCGCGCTGATGTTTCCCTGGTCTAGTATTTCTGTCCACGTATAAGTGTGCGGACAGTGTCCACACACTTGTTGTCATTTTGGCGGGATAAGACCTTCTTCCTCATTGTATCGTTTCTCACATCTTTGGTCCTCTGTTCCATCCTTCCTGTTCGCTAGTAGTTCATTTAGCAAAGCCAGCATCTTTTAGTGGAAACGGTATATCCCACTCAGTGCCATGCCAGGTTTTATTGTCTCTCCTTGCCAACACACTATTCGTAATTAGAGTAATAACTGCCTTGGTCAGGCTACTGCTTCAGAAATTGCACTGCCTTTCATAACCCAAGAGCGATCCTTTTTCTGCCAGCAGGCGTTAGGCGTCCGTCTTAGACTTATGCCAACCTATTAGAATCATCTCACGACTTGACTTTCTCCCCTACTGGCATTTTAGTGCCACGAGGGGAATGCTTTCTCACGGTGGTCTGTGACTGGACAATCACAGACACATCGATGGTACTTAATCATCGAATGAATCGAATGAATGAAGACAGCCTGCCAGCCCAGAGAGAGGAAAATCTTATACTATTTATTCAGCACAAAGAGTGGAGTCCAGGTGTCATCAGCACAGGCCTGATTGATGCTGAATTAGTGAGTCAGTAAATGGTTTGTACCCCATTGTGATTTAAGACTCGAAATAAATAATATGCTTGAAAAGGTCATTTTCTTTTATTAGTTGTATATTGACATGCATATTGTATATTTTATTTTGTAAATGAAGTTTGAGCCTAGAAACTGGATTTTGAAATATAAAGTATAAACTTTTTTTTCCATGCCATAACATTTATTTCAGACATAACTTTGAACAGGAGCCGTACCTAGACAAAAATATATCTTTAAGGAATAGTTTTAAATATTTATTTTTTTAAGTCTACAGTACCCTTAAAAAGGAACATTTGTGTATGGCCATGCTGCTTATTCTAAAGAGACTTTTCTAAAGCTCACAATTATTATGAAACTCACAGTTTCCAGTATTTTACAGTTTTATCTGTCTTGTTTAGTGCACCTCAGAGCATTTATGTAGGATTTTTTTTTAATGTTAATTTTATCTTGTGCAGTCTGCCTTGACAGCATGTCTTTTTGTTGATTGAAATTACAGCTCTATGTTGAGAAATAGAATTTCATAGTATAATTTTGTTAACTAAGATAACAAGAACATTCAAAAGTGTTTAACATATTTACGCAATTGTACAGAAGCATTATAAACTGAACATTTGGTCAGCTATTACAGCAGCCTGGCCCTGTTTATGGTAGTTTAAGAAGATTGTTTTTAGATGGTGACTCAAAGCAGAGACATTATTTTTAGACATTTTCACTCTCGCTCCCCTTTCCCTTTCCCAAGTGTCCAAATTCAGGAGGAGAGAACAAGGAGAGTCAAATGTTACAGACAACTCCAAAGAGTCCCGTCTTCCCTAGTTTCTAATAATTATTTATACTTTTGTAACTATATATTCCAGGAATGTAACAACGGAGCCTGAAGCTGTAGCTGTACTCATAGACTCTGCAAAGCTTTAAAACTTTTCACTTTGGGGAATAAAACTAAAAAGATGAAATACAGAGATTTTTCTCAGTGTAGTAGAACAAAATAAAATTATCCTCTCTTAAAATAAATGGCAGTTAGGGAAAGCAATTTTTCCTGTCATGCATAAAAGCTAGGGAACACAAAATCAACATTTGAAATATGTTAACTCACAGTGATTTAAATAAAAAGAAGCTAAAATGCTTTGTACAGTACCTGTTCCCAGGGATGATTGCAGTTTCTTGTTATTAAGTCCTGCAAAACACATAGTGTCCTTGGCAGGCGGCACTATAAAAAAGAACGATGACAAAAAAAAAAAGACATATTAGGTCAAATTAAATTTTTTTTCTTTTTTGAGGGGGACTCCATTTTGCATTATTTGTTTTAATGAGCTCAGCCTCATGTAGTTTTCTCCATCTTGTGTCCATATTCACAGGCATGCAAAAGAAAATAAATCTTTCATATTTGAGCCAATAATGAGGATTAAAAGACCCCCAACCTGTGCCGTTTTATCTCGATCATCTATCTGTAAACTTACCAGGGGAAAAAGCATGGATTAGAAATCAAAATTTCTTCTTAAACCCATCATTGCCACTTACTAGCTTTGTATCCTGAGCAAGTCACTTCGTTTTTCTGAGCTTCTGTTTCTTCATTGGTAAAACAAAGTTTCAAATGCCTGCTTTACCTAAATCACCAGACTGTGCTGAGGATGAAAAGAGGTAAAATAGGAAAGTGTTTTACACGTTTCAGGTAGGTCCTGTTATAATTCCCATTTTGCAGTCAAGGAAAGGCTGAGAGAGGTTAACAAGCTTGTCGAAGGTCACAGGGAGATCTAATTCTAAGTTTCAGCATTTTTCAGCACGGGCAGTGTTAACGTTTTGAGGCTGATAGTTCTTTGTAATGGGGGAGCTGTCCTGCACATAATTGGATGCTTAGCAGCGTTCCTACCTCTCTACCCACTAGATGCCATTAGCATCCCCCAAGCTGTGCCAACCAGAAATATCTCCAGGGACTCCCCTGGCGGTCCAGTGGTTTGGGACTCCGGGCTTCCACTTCAGGGGGCATGGGTTCGATCCCTGGTCTGAGAACTAAGATCCCACATGCTGTGACAAAAAAAAAAAAAAAAAAAAAGTCTCCAGACACTACCAAATGTCCCCTGGTGGGCGAAATTGTCCCAAGTAGAGAACCGCTGGTCTGTATGGTTCCAGAGCCAAAGTTCTTAACCATTTTTATGATGACATTTCTTATCATCAGTTATTCTAAGTAGTTCCTGGTTGGAATACTCCATGACACAGCAGTTTTCAGAATTAAAAAAGAGATAACTGGTTTTTATGCATCGTCTTTGTGTCTCTGAGTATCAGCAGTGGTATTGGCGTCTTGGGAATCTCCCTGTAAACTGTTCTTGAAGGAGCAGAATGTCCCCACAGGATTGCTAACCACCGTGAGCCAGAAGTCAGGCTCAGTGACCCCTAAGTCCCCTTCCCTGGGATTCTGTGATCATTCCCTAAAGGGCCCACCGGCTGGTCTGTCTTCAACTGCCCCTTCTCATCAGAATATTCATGGGCTCCTAATGTCTATCATCCGAGAGGCCAGGGAGGGAAACACAAGTATTTTCATAAACATTATCTCATTTACTCTTCGCAATAAGCCCTTGAGGTTTGCATCCATTGTCCATAAGAAGGGGTGAGCTCACATCCTCCTACTCTCCTATCTTGCCCCCTCCGCATTCCATGTTTATATTTTGTTTAGGAATCTTAACCTCTCTTCTTTGCCTGCTCCTTCAACTTTGTTCTCATTGCAGAACTTGATGTAAAAACTCAGCGGGAAGTTGATATGGAAACTCAGCAGGGGCCTTTCTCACCAGCACTGTATGAAGAGTAACATCCTTCTGAATTACTCAACATAAAGCAGATGGCTTTTGCCCTGCACGACTCTTCACTTTTCCTATCCCCTTAGCAGGGATCATTAAATACATACCTCCTTCGACTGCGTTTGGGGACTTAGTACCAACCGTCCAAGAGTAGAATGTTTTGCTTCTCTTCCTCAAAAAAAGAGAAGGCCTGGGACGAGCTTTCTAACTGCCCCGTGTTTCTCCGTCTTTGTCTCTAACCTACATTCCGCTCTCTTCCTGATGCTGGCACCTTCCCAATTTATTATCACCCCTGAACGCTGAACTAGAATGTTCTAAGTGTTTACGATTGACTTGTTTGTTTCCCCTTTAGCTAAAACTCTTGAGAAATTCGATGCATTTGATCTGGACCTTATTAAATAGTCTGGAAATGTTTTGTACCTAAGCCTGTATGAATTACAATGTTTTAAAACAACCGAGTTTTAAGATAAATTGCTGCCGGCAAGCCCAATAAATATGATGCAATTAAACGCATTGGCAGGACCCGAAGAGAAACTGGTGTAATTACCAATCGTAATGAGAAACTGGAATTGCCCAGAAGTCTTCGGGATTTGGAACAATGCTCGTGGAAGATCCAAAGCAGCCATTTGAACCAATGGGAAAGAGAACTGGATTGCTTCATGGCAGTACAACTTTAGCATCAGTTTAAACTTTTTTTTTCCCCTTTAAAATGCATGTGAATTATTTTAACTACTGTATGGTTCATTAAAAAAGGACTAATTTGCTCCTGCTGTGAAACGGCAATGTCTGGGCCGACTAAGTCATTTTTCTTTGTCGACCAGTGAGCATCCTTACCGAGCAGACTTACCTGATTCAGGTTTGATGTGCACTCAGCCATTTCATCCCATTATATAAGGAAAGCACTGTGGGTTTTTCTTCCTTTTGCAGGTGGCCTTTTTGAAGATGTAACTGCGGGAGCTGACACATTCCTCTCCACAGCACGGGGCGCTCCGGCAGCCAGCCGTCGGCCCAGTGGGCAACAATTACAGAGACAAGAACCCGGCTACGGAGAACAGGGCATTGCAGTTTTGAGTTTACTTGCCTGCATATATTCGCTAAGAGAAGAGATAACTTGAAATCTCTGAAAAGCCAAGGCTGTGAAGAAAGTCATAGTAGCAGGTTGAGAGATAAGTGTAGAATTTACGTCTCTATTTCCCACCGAGAGGAATATTCAAATATATGCTGTGTCAGCACCACCTGGAGAGAGAGAGCTGGTGGAGACCCATCTGTCCTGTGCAGGATGCAGCAAGGGGCGTCACTGGTGGAACTGAATGTTAGCTGCTGCAAATCGTAGGACATAAACTTTCAGAGAACTTCGCAGGCTCGTATAAAAACATTTTTTTAAAAGAAAATATGGAATTTTGTATACCTTATTCAGAGGAGATGCTCAGTAAATAAATGTTCGTTGAATGCATGATTATCAAATTAAAGGGGTTCCCATCTATGCAAACCTGTATGTGTTCCTTTGTTCTTTATCTGCTTTACCAAATACTGCTTCAGATCAATAAATATACCTCACTGGCATCCTGTTACAGAGTTGTCCGAGCCCTTGTGTGCCAGAGCAGGTGGCGAGGAAACCGCTGAATGAGAATGACAAGAGCTGGAGGGGGTCCTTCAAGGCAGAGGCCCCGCTCCTCATTTTGCAGAGAAGGTTTCAGACTTGCTGGTTATCACACAGTAGGAGCAACTCTGGGGCTGGAGCCAAGCAGATCCTCCCTGCCCACTCCTCAAGGGAGGACAGTCTCTGGATTTGCAGCTGTATCTGCTTCTCATCAAGCCTGTTTGTTACCAAACTCAGGTCTGGCTGCTCGCCGCTTGAAAGCCAATACTCCAGAGATGAGTGTTGGTTGGAACGGAAAGGCTGCTTTATTCAGGAGGCCAGCGAACCTGGGGAGATGGCGGACTTGTGTCCGAAAACAGACTCCAGAGATTCTGCTCAACCATGAACGTTTTTAAAGGGAGAATCATTGGGGGAGGGGGTCAGAGTCTTCATTTTCTTCTAGAGTGTGCAGACTTTCTTCCGATTGGCTGTTGGTGAGGTAACAGGGCGGTGCTCCAGGAATCTTGTGCTCAGCCTGAAGTTACCACCCTCCACTTGCATGGGGGGCGGGGGGTCTTAGGTCCTGCAGAAGATATTGTTATGTATATCCCTTGAGAAGGAACCAGGACCCTGATTTAATCACTGCACTATTGTTTCTTGACCCATCCTTAGTTTCTGCCTTCCTTCCGTTCTCGGATTAGCAACTGTTTGAATCTGCCCTTTGGAACTCGGGGAAGGTCTAGGAGGCTGAATGAAGCCTCTTTCCTACAAACAAGAAATGGGGGACATGGAAAGGATTTGTACCCGGGAGGGTCCTCCTGTGTTTCATATTGGCATTGATCCTACCCTACAGACCACCTAATACCTCTTTACTCAAAAAGTTTCCTGTCCCCTAATTTCCTAACACCCTTAACATAGGGGTCACTGGCGTTGTGATTTAGCGAACCTTTCGTGATTTCTTCTTCCGTGTAGTTTTAACCAAAACACAGGTCCTACCAGCAGAGCAGTGGTGTAGAGCTCCTAATTCTGTGGCTGGGGAACAGACATAGGAAGAAAACCCCTCTCTCTGATCCTGCAGGGTCGTTTTATTAAGCACAGTTTGAAACATTAAAGTTCTGAGTATTATGGCCGAGACTCAGAGCCATAAAGGAGAGTTGGTCTGACATCACTGAAGCTACTAAACTCCCAAACACCTTGCTGACTTTTGGTGCTTTAGATTTCTGTCTGTCAGTATAGAGCAGGGTTTTCCACCTCGGCACTGTTTACATTTGGGGCCCGATAAGTCTTTGTTTTGGAGACTGTCCATTGCTGTGGGGAGGAAAAACCTTTCTTCCTAGACCCTCCTAGGTTCAGTGGCTGGGGCTTGCAAATCAAGCTGACAAAAGACAGATTAACGGCAGAAAAATAAAACCAGCTTAATTACATACATCTGCACAGAAGTTTCACAAAGACACGAGACTTTAGGAAGTGGCCAGATGATCGAAATTTATATACCATCTTAGAATAAACAAAGAAAAGGGAGTTTGCGGCTTCTGGGCGGGGGGTGCGGTGGGGGGGAGACAAGTTCTAGGAAGGTGAGGGGAGGAGATACGTGGTAAAAAAGGGTTGTCTTGTTTTGTCGGTAATAGTTTCTCCAATTATAAGAGTTGTCTCCAGGTGTAGATCTTTTCCTGATACAGAGACCTCTTTACAAATGGGAATTTCCTTTATAAATGTAAATTTCCTTTACAAATGGGGAACTTTAGACTTCATTTTTAGGCAGTTAAGGGGAGGTCAAAAAGCTTTTCTTGCCTCTGCTTATTCTCAGTTGTCTTTAGCTCAAAATAATGCTTATGCCAAAGAGGCATATTTTGGGGTGACATATTCTGGTACCCTGCAGTACCTTGGAGAATGTTTAGCAGCATGCCTGGCCTCTATCCGCCACATGCCAGTTTCTCCGTCCTGCAGTTGTGACAACCAAAAATGTCTGTAGGCTTTGCCCTGGTGGCTGAAATTGACCCCAGGTGAGAACCACTGCTATCGAGGACGTGTCCTGAGAACAACGTTTGGTGGTTGCCTGTAGTGGTGTATCGCCAATGACACAGTCACTACCAAATCGGAGTCTTTTTCTGGCACGTGGCCTGGCCTTAGTATAATCTTGTTTTCGCAAATGGACACTCTGCTGATGAACACCATTGTGTGGCTATTTCTTAAGAGTTCAGTTTGTTTTGATCTAGTTGTCGGAGATTGGAATAAATTAGATGGAGCAGAGTTCAACCTGTGCCTAAAATAGAATTTCCTTCTGAGATAGTTTTTCTCCCCCTGGAAAAGAAACCCGTACCATACTAATGTTTGTTTAGTTTAGATGGTAAAGGTGCTCCTGATTCAAAAGATAACTCTACCACTCAACAAAACCCAACTAGAAAGGTATTCTGATTTACTAACCTTGTCTAAGTAAAATCAGGTTAAGTCAAATATAGTGACATCCCTTCACCTCTGTCTGGGGTCTGAATGGGAACCAAGCCAATGAGAGGTAAGCGCACCCCCCTCCTTTCTGTTGGCAGAGGGGGGCAGTGCAAGGTGGAGTGGTTGTGAGGGGCTCTGAAGGCGGGGTGGGAGGCAAAGGAGGGGACACACACCACACACACACACACACACACACACACACACACAAGCGCACGGCAGATTTCTGTCCACACACTGCAGTTACCATGGGCGAAGCTGCATCGTTCATGCCACCCGAAATCTTGTCATGGTGAAGTTCTCAAGCTCAGTCGGTCTCCATTGGTCCTCCCAGGGCTAGGAGGGGAGGGCCAGCACGGCCCAGCTAGTGTCCAGAGTGAGCCGAATGTACACATCAAGTCACTGGGTAGGTCTGAGAATAACATGTCTAACCCTGGGAGAGTTTATTTCTTTGGGGCCACAGGGGGTGGGAGAAGAAGGGAAATGGAAGGCTTTCTATCCGACTTCCTCTTTGTACAGAGAAAATTGCTTCTGTGTGTGTGTGTGTGTGTGTGTGTGTGTGTGTGAATTTAGTAAACCACATCAGGAGGGCTAGAGAGAACTGAAACAGGCTCTACGACCTTAATGTTGTCGCTTGGAAATCTTTCCACATTAGCCTCCTGTGTCCTGTGCATGCAATTCCAGAATCTATTCCACAGCTTTCCTAGATAGTGGTACCGAGAATTTTGAACAGTAAGAGGTTCCCAAGGACCAGAAGCATAGTAAAATATCAGTTTCCAGTCCACTTTTTTTATATCTAAAAACTTAAATCACTAAAGTAAGTTGTGTACAAATAAGATCAACGAGCACTGCTCACCCCTCCTCCTGCTAGGGTTACGTGGTAACACACTGCGGTGGCTGACCAGCAGTGCACCCTGAGAGGAATTCGGGATGGAAAACCAGAGGAGGCACTCTGTGCTTAAACAAGCGGGCTCCTTAGATAGTTAGATGCATATCTCAGGAAGAATTTTATGAACCCAGAGTGTTGCATCTTTCCATACATAGGAAAGCACTAAAATCACGAACCTGAGATATCTATTCTCTGCGATTAGCAGTAATCTTTTACCAAGGTGTGTGCTAGACTGCATGTATGACCTCACCAAAAGTCATATATAAATGGGCCACTCCCCTACTCCCTTGGAGCAGTTTTTTCAGAGCTAATTGATTGGCTGTCTCCTGGGCTATCGTCCTCAATAAGACCCTGAGTAAAACTTAAACTCACAACCCTTATGTTGTGTGCTTTTTCTTTAAGTTGACAAAGTGGTTATCTGTTAAATCACATATCGCTTAAATAAGAGGTTTTGTGAACCTGTTATCACCTAGTGTAATTACAGTACTACTGGCCACCCATTTTGGCAAACCAATCTCTGAGGTTTCTTCATTTAACATGTATTTATCGAATGCCTTCTGTGCCAGACACAGTTACGGGTACAACAGATAGAATCAATAAGACAAAGTCCCTACCCTTACAGAGCTTACATTTTCATGGGGGAGCTGACCAAAAAAGTACTATATGTTACTGTAAAATGCTATGTTATACAATAGTATAATTTCTAAAAATAATAAATACAATAAGAAAAAAACTGGGTAAAGGGAGAGTGAAGGGAGGTCCAACTTGAGCCTAAAGTGTACTAAATATTTCAACTCCATGAAAAGTGACTGTGGAGACACATTATTAAATGCCAACAGATTGAGTAGAAACCACAAACTTACATCATTTGCCGAAAGTAGCTTGACTAAACAAGATAGACCAGTGTTAGCAAAGCTTGTTTGATTTCATTGACTACAGAAGAGCTGACTAGAACTCAGATGTAATTGGCTTTGTAGTAACCACTTTGGTAATTAAACCCATCAGTAGCCCGTGTAGTAAAAAGTGCTGACAAGGTTAAATGGTTTTGCATAGAAAAAGCCAGCCTAGTTGTTGACCCTGTAACATTTGTTTTTGTTCTAGCATATAACAAAGATTAATTGGGACTCATGTTTCATTGTAATTTCATTGTAATTCAGGATGTGGGGATGACTGGTACATCTTATTCTGTAGTTAGAAAAGCATTAACATTTATCTTACACATCAGAGGGGTGGTTCCCACTAACTGCTTATCTAAGCGTTCTACACATTCTTAAATAATCTTTATACTCAGTGGCATTCAGTGTGACTTAATATAACGATTTCTCTTCATTTGCCTCTTGAGATGCTTCCAGCTTTTATCTATTGAATCGAGCTCATCATTCCTTAATCTGGGAGAAAAAGTTGGGGGGACTTACATGGAAATAAATTCTTCTAAGAGGTAAATTCTCTAGTTTTAAGAAAAATGGCAAGAGAAACATTTGGTCAAAACATTTTTAAAAGCACCCAACCTATCCTAATATTCTTTTGAAAACATGAGTCCATTTTCATTGAGGACTAGACAAAACTAATTCATTCTCAATCCTGTTATAGATAAATTAAGAAACCCATTTTCAGGGACCCACAATTATTCTAGGGTCCTTGGGCTACAAGGTACAATTAGCAGAGGGCAGGGTTTGTGTCCCCTTTCTGCCTTGTAGTAGACCTATCTGTGACCTTCCACAGCCTTTCTTTAATATTTTTATTTGATCTCTTAACATTTCATGGATTAAAACTTTTCCCTCCTATTTTATTATTTGTTTTGGAGGCAAAAAAATGAGATGAATCTTTATGGCCAAAATTTATTTATACACACTCCATCAGTATGTTGGTTGCAAATTTCAGTACATCCACCAAAAGACCTAAATCGGGAACAAGTAGATAACCTAATTCAAAACGATTGCAGCAGTAAATTGCCTGTTTGGAGTTTCTGGCTGAACCTTTTCTAAACTCAAGAAAAATGGGACTTGTTACCCTTTGCCCAGAACGCTTCCAGGCTTGAGGAGGCCATTGGCAGGCTTTCTGCAGACTTAAGCTGGGAAAGGAATTATAGAAGCAAAGCATTTTGTAAGTGCCCATAAAATAATGGAATCTCTGTTTCTTCATTGAGTCTTAGGAAACCAGTGCTTAGAAACAGGAAACAGATCTCTGACCTGTATCTCCCTTTACATTTCCCACCCCCTTCCCCATCCGTCCTTAAGCAACACCATTTCTAGGAAAATGAACCAGAAGCACCTGCCTTGGTTGCTACTATACTTCCTTCCAGAATCGAGACTTAAGGGTCAGCTCGGTGCTCTGTGATGACCTAGATGGGTGGGGTGGGGGATGGGAGGGAGGGAGGTCCAAGAGGGAGGCGATACATGTGTACATATGGCTGCTTCACTTCGTTGTACAGCAGAAGCTAACATCACATTGTAAAGCAATGATACTCCAATTTAAAAAAAAAAGGCTTAAGGATTGGAAACTGATGTGGCCTCTTCTCTTGAAACTTGGTCTTCATAGAATGGTGACAGTATCAAAATTAGTCATCTTTCCATAATAGTACATATTGGACTCAGAGAGTATACCATCCCCACAAATACGCTGAATAATAAACTCGACAAAGGGCACTGTAAATTCTCTCAATTGTTCATATGATTACAAAGTTTAGTGCAAATGTTAGGAAAGAATTCTTGAAATAAGGTACATAAAGTAACAAAGGAATTGAACTAAAATTCTGCATTTTAATTCAATTAAACCTGAGAAGGAATGTCAAGAAGAAAAGAAAAAGTGGCCAAGGTTCTTTCTCATCTAGCACAGCAGAAGATGCTGTTTTATGGTTGAAAGTAAGAGAAAAATAAGTTGAAATATATTTTTACATTGTTTTAAAGAAATCATGAGCAAATTGGAAATATATGTGTTAGAAATTACTAGAGGAAACAAAGAGACTCGGTCAATAAAACACATTTCCTATGTATCTTTCCAACCCTGTGATAATTGTTCAAGGCGATGTTAGAAAAGCCTGTTTCGATACTTGTATTTATTTGTTCCTCTGCTTTATTCCATCACAAGTGAGGGATGAGAGCAAACCACTGGTGTGGACCGCAACGACTGTAGGAGTTCAGAGAGGTCCCTCCCAATGAATATGGCTGGAGAAGATGTCCTTGTTGGGATGAGGCAGGACTTGATGTGGGCCTTAAATGATCATTAAATTTGTGAAGACAGGAAGATGGAGACGCTCAGGAAGGAGAGCATTTCAGGATATTAAGAACATTTGGCCAGTTTGGAGGAGCTGAGATGGAAGAGTGAATAAGATAGAAAAAGAGTTCTTGTTAGATGGTGGAAGTCACTGAATGCCGTCATGAAACCATGGAACCTTCCTTCTGACTTCTCCGGATTGAGTACAACATGAACAAGAGACCCATTTTTCTTTTGTGCCCCTGAGGGCCTTTTGAGCTCTGGGATTTAGCTGCAGTGGTGAAGAGTGAAAGGCGCTAGAGTCAGACAGCTTGGGTTGAAATGTCACCTCTATAATCTTGAGCAAGTTACTAACCTCATCTTTATTTGTTGTTTTGTTTTAAATTTTTATTGGAGTAGAGTTGATTTACAGTGTTGTGTTACTTTTCTTCTGTACAGCAAAGTGAATCCTCCCGGACCGGGGCGCGAACCCGTGTCCCCTGCATCGGCAGGTGGATTCTCAACCACTGCGCCACCAGGGAAGCCCCCATCCACTCTTTTTTAGATTCTTTTCCCATATAGGTCATTATGGAGTATTGAGTAGAGTTCCCTGTGCTATACAGTAGGTCCTTATTAGTTATCTATTTTAGGTATAGTAGTGTGTATATGTAAATCCCAATCTCCCAATTTATCCCTCCCTTCCCTTTCCCCCCTGGTAACCACGAGATTGTTTTCTGCATCTGTGACTGTATTTCTGTTTTGTAAATAAGTTCATTTGTACAATTTTTTTAGATTCCACATATAAGCAATATCACACGATATTTGTCCTTCTCTGTCCGACTTACTTCACTCAGTATGACAATCTCTAGGTCCATCTATATTGCTGCACATAGCATTATTTTGTTCTTTTTTATGGCTGAGTAAAATTCCATTGTATATATGTACCATATCTTTTTTTTAAAATAAATTTATTTATTTTTGGCTGCGTTGGGTCTTCATTGCTGCTCTCAGGGCTTTCTCCAGTTGCCGTGAGAGGGGGCTACTCTTCCTTGCGGTGCGCGGGCTTCTCATTGTACCACATCTTCTTTGCCCATTCCTCTGTCAATGGACACTTAGGTTGCTTCCATGTCTTGGCTATTGTAAATAGTGCTGCAATGAACATTGGGATGCGTGTATCTTTTCAAATTATGGTTTTCTCAGGATATATGCCCAGGAGTGGGATTGCTGGGTCATATGGTAGCTCTATTTTTAGGTTTTTAAGGAACCTCCATACTGTTCTCCATAGAGGCTGTACCAATTTACATTCCCCCCAACAGTGTAGGAGGGGTCCCTTTTCTCCACACCCTCTCCAAAATTTATTGTTTGTAGGTTTTTTGTTGATGGCCATTCTGACTGGTGTGAGGTGATACCTCATTGTAGTTTTGATTTGCATTTCTCTAATAATTAGTGATGTTGAGCATCTTTTCATGTGCCTTTTGGCCATCTGTAACCTCATCTTTAAATTGGGGCAAAAAAAATTAGTATCTATGTCTTAGGGATTTTTGAGTATTACATGAGTTAACATACTCATAGTGTTTAGAAGAGTGCCTGGCACACCGTGCACCGTACATTTTAGCTATAGCTATTATTCTGTTAGCTATTCTTTGCCACTCCTCCTTCCCATTGCCTATGAAATTTATTTTCTGAGATTTTAAGCAGGAGAATGACATGATGAAGGTGGTACATTAGGAAAATTAATCTGGTAGCCGGGCACCCAGTAGATTAAGAAGAAAAGGAAGATCTATTGTTACAAAACAAGAAGAGGCTTTCCAGTTCCAAAAAAGACTGTCAAAGAGAGTCTTGACGGAAGAACTTCATCAGTGCTTTTCCTGTTCAGTTCTTAATTATTTTTGAAGGCCATTAAAAGTACAGTGGGATACATACTTTTCCACCTGCAGTCAGCTCTGATCTACCACGGTGCAGGATAACCCATTCTCAGCACTTTCACATAGACCTTTTACAGTGGTTCTTTTTTAGTATTCTCTTTTGAGCAGAAAAGCTTTTGCAAAACTCTTTAAGAGAGGAAAGGAAGCCAGCCCAGAAGTTTCTGACCAGTTCAATGTACCTTTTATATAATTTCCAAAAGTAACAGGAGTTCTTTTTCGTTGTTCAGTGCCACTGGTTCTCTGGAGAACAAGGTGGAGTCTTCATGGTGTACAAGCCTTATTCCCTTATATTCTTAATTTTTCTTGTGTATTTTTCTCTCTCCCTTATGTTCAAGCATCAGGCTCTGGGGTCACAGCAGTATAAAATATGAGTACTCAACCAGAAATAGCACAGATGGGAAAGAAGTTGTTGAATGTGTTACTAAATTTCAGATAAGTGATTACTTTTCTTCTTAGAGAATAATTCAGCATATTCTTGAAATGAATTAGGACCTAATATTTGAGTAAGGTATGTTTATGTAGTCTACTGTAGTCAACTTTAGCGTAGGGAAGTAGACAAATGGGGTCAGACGAGCAAGAATAAACTGTAGTTCTCTGGTTCTTATCTTCACCTGCTGTTGAAAGTCCTGCAGCTCCCTGCAAAATCTTCTATATCTAGGTGGTGATCATCTAAATCATCTACCAGCTATCACCTACCCCATGGCATCTGCCATTTTCTTCTTCTTTTATCCAGCATCATTTGGTGCTGGTGATCTCCACTGCTAAGGTGTCCATGGTGGGGCTGTTGTCTGTGAGCATGGTGTCTCTTATTCCTGGATGCCCCCCATTGGAGAAAAAGGGTGCAGTTGTCTCTGAAGCTTGGATAAGCCAATGGTCCTCTGTGTAGGGTGCAGAAGTAGGAGAATGTTGAGTGTCTCCATTTTGTGTTACACTTTGTGACAGAAATCCCAAAGCAGTGTTTCCCTGCACCCCAGTGTCTATAGTTTGTTTTTAGTAAAAATTGCTTATCAAGTTTTAAAATTCGAAGTCCCCATCCCGTAGCTGGACTTAAAGACAAATTTTGAGTATGACACACTAAAATGCCACTTTTGAACCAAAGCCCACATGCAGAATTCTCTTCTTTTGAAATGATTTTCTCCCAGGAAGTTTCTTGGACCCAGATGTTGCCACTGTTTGGATGAAGATGGGAGTCCAATACATTTATATATTTTTGACTATTCTACCTTTACAGAAGTGTTGTAACTTAAGCATTAACCAATTTTTTCTTCTGTTTTAATTTTCAAGCAGCTGTATAGAGTTACTAAATTTGTGGCTGTGGTTATGGTGAAAATTTATGGAATCCAGCTGATTTTTGCAATTACATTCTGTCCTAGAAAAGCTGTCTTCAAGAAAGACAAGCACTGTAAGATATCACTTATATGTGGAATATAAAAAAGTTAAACCTGTAAAAAACAGAGTAAAATGGTAGTCACTAGGGGCTGAGAACTGCGGTAATAAGACTGATGGTGTTTAAGGGTACAAACTTATAATGAGTAATAAATAAGCCATAGAGATCTAATACCCAGTATAATGAATATAGACAATAATATTGTACTATAATTGTGTAAGGTGATAAATATCACTACATTGGCAATATGAGAATATAAATGTATCGAAGTAACACATTGCACACCCTAACCATATATAACGTTACACGCATTTATTCATTAAAATTTTTTTTAAATTAAAGGAGTATGAAAATTAAAAAGAAAAAGAAAAGCTATCTTCTTTCTATCTTAGGTCATTAAATTTTATTTTCAGAGAAAATTGCTATGAAGCAACACTTTCATGTAGAGCTTCCAACTGAACTTCAGAATCAATTTATAATGATTCTTGTGTTTTATTTTGTGTAATAAAGCTAAACAAGAGTTAGAACTTTTTGAAGGCTAAAAGCTCCTTGGAGGGCAGGCCCAGTGTTTATTCATCTCCTTAACCCTGTGTTCAGCATGGTGCCTGGTACAGAGAAGGCATTCAATAAGTTGTTGCCTTCATTAATTACTCTATTGGGAACAATAATATTGGAAAACTAGAAAAGTTAGATCAATAGGGCATGACCCTATGATTTGAGTCTATCCATTCTTATAAAATGTTTGTGCATCTCTGTTAAAAACTTCTACATCCTTCAAGGTTTATTTTCAATGTCACTTTCTCTTTAGAAACATTTTCCTTATCAGCTCAAAAATATTTCTCTTTTGGAAATATATTTTTCAAAAGTAAAATGATAAAGTCTTTGGTTCTATTGAAAATGCATTGAAGACATTAACCCATGGCTATGGAATGCAGATGAAAATTCAATCTTGATTGAATTATATCTTCTTACATGAAGATAATGACCAGGTTTGCAAATCCATTCTATGTCCTGACTCTTTCCTGACCTGGTTTGGAAACTTTGTGTAAAGTGGCACTTTACCTCTTATTAATTCCAAAGATGACAGACGCAGGATTTCATTGTCTAGTTAGTGGAAGCTGTGTTCTCTGATTAGCTGCCTTGCCCTTTTGAAGCTTTGATTTATTGGGGCAGAGCAACCGCTGGCTTTGGTATGTGCTGAAAGGAAACTAGGGTCAGGAATAATTTATAGTTCTCTCTTTGCAGCTGGAAAAAAAATAAAGGTTATTTTCATTATATTGCTATAGGAACTGTTTGAAAACAAAAGAAAGATACTGTAATAAGTAGAAACCCAAAGAATGACACTGAGCTACTGTTTCAGTTAACTTTAAAAAATTGTTAAAATCATATTTTGAAGCAGATTGGCCCTTCTGAACTCTTATCTTAATTTTACAAAAAACAATGTCTCTTCCAATTTGGCATGAGAGCTGTGCAGAGCAGCATTTCTGCAGCTCCCAGGCAGGTTACATTTGCCAAAACAAAGCGTGGGTGGAAGGTAACAGGAAAGAACTAACTGGTAGCACTTTCTATCTGGGAAAATGCTGCCAAAGAGGAATCCAAAACAGAAGTGCCAAGGAAAAAGTACTCAGCTATTCACAAAGATAAAAGGACAGCAAACATTAGACAGCACCAAATTTGTTTGGGCTTCCCAAGATTTCATTTTTCTCCTTTTTATACTCGATAAATGCTGTGTTTGGCGAGATGCTTGCTATATGATCTTTCTATTAAAACATATTAGGGGACTTTCCTGGTGGTCCAGTGGTAAAGCATCCGCCTTCCAATGCAGGGAACGAGGGTTTGATCCCTGATCGGGAAACTAAGATCCCACATGCCGCGGGGCAATTAAGCCAAAGCACCACAACCCCTGAGCTCACACGCCTCAACTAGAGAGCCCGCGTGCTGCAAACTACAGAGCCCATGAGCTCTGGAGCCCGCACACCACTAGAGAGAGAAAACCCACACGCCGCAACTAGAGAGGAGCCCATGCACCACAACGAAAGATCCCTCACGCCTCAACGAAGAGCCCTCGTGCCACAACTAAGATCCGACACAGCTAAAATAAATAAATAAATAAATAATTTTTTTCTAAATAAAACGTATTAGGAAAGTCTCACAGAATCAGAGTATTTTCTGTCATAGAATAAAGTCTGCATTTCCCCTTGTGAGCCAGCCAGGACTTTGTTTAATCATCACAGTGAGTGTGCAAGCTCTTCCAATCTCGTTAATTCCAAATTCCAACCCCAGCTCTTAGAGTCAAGGATAAATAAGATTTCAAGATCTTGAGTAGGGAGCAAGGTGAACAGGAGGAATGATATCTGTTAGTAGATGGGTTGGGCTCAGGAAGGAGGACACTGTAAGCAGAGAACAGCAGCAGGGGCAGATGATCAGAGGTAGGAAAGCTGGGGTATGTTTGTGGAATGGTAAGTCATCTGGTTTAATAACAGGTGACGTTTTTAGACATTTACATTATGCCAGGTACTAATTCATTGGTTTGTCAAAACCACATTATGGAGTTCCCTGATGGCGCAGTGGTTAGGAATCCGGATGCCTGCCAATGCAGGGGATGGGGGTTCAAGCCCTGGTCCAGGAGGATCCCACATGCCGCGGAGCAGCTAGGCCCACGGTCTGCAGCTACTGAGCCTGCGCTCTGGAGCGCGCGAGCCACAACTACTGAGCCTGCATGCCTAGAGGCCGTGCTCTGCAACAAAGAGAGGCCACTGCAACGAGAGGCCCGCGCACTGCAACGAAGAGTGGCCCCCGCTCGCCGCAACTAGAGAAAGCCCGCGCGCAGCAACGAAGACCCAAAGCAGCCAAAAAATAAAATAAATAAATAAATTTTAAAACCCCGCATTATACAGAATATACTTTTGTGAGCACCATTTTATAGATGAAGAAGCCAAGGCTGAGAGAACTCAACTGACTCACCCAAGGCCATACAGCTAGAGAGCGGCGGAGTTAGTATCGCACTCTAGCACAGTCAGATCCAGAGCATGAGTTCTTATCCACAGTGCTGTGTGTAACCTTTCAGTCATGACAGAGGAGAGGTCCTTTCTTGGAGGAAGAGAGAGCGGTAGAGAGGTGACCGATAATCTGGAAATTGTAGAGCACTCAGCCCTTTTTTTCTAATTGGTTGCTGGACATCTCCACGTGAATATAGAGTCTGCCCTTCAAATCCAAGTGGTCCGAAAACCAAGCTCATTATCTCCTCCATCTTCCTGGGCAACCCTCCCCTGGCTGTCGGTATCCAGGCCGCAGCATCATCACCTACACTTGGGTACCCAGGCTGGAGCCCTCCGTCACCATCCTTCTTCTCTGTAAGTCTCTCTTTGCCCTCTTCTTCCAGCCCAGCTGCTGCTTTGCTTCCCACCCTCATGGGAGTCTCACCTGGACTGCTGCAACCACCTACCCACAGACGTGTCTTTCTCTGTACCTCCTCCAAGCCCCCAGTGCATCCTGCAGAGGTCAGCCAGAATATTTTCAGAAACCAGGGCTCTGATCATATCACTCCCCTCAACACTTTGTGGCTCGCTGCAGAATTGCCTCAGAATCCTGTAGGGTCTCCTCAGCCTGGCTTTCAAGGTCCTCCATGATTGGGTCCCAACCTACCTTTCCAGCCTTACCTTGTCCTTATCTCCTCACTTGTGAAATTTCTGAGACCACGGACCAGACTTCCTCATGGCCTGCCTTACACTTTCTAACTTCCACTTGGTCCCTTGTTGATGGAGTGCTTCCTACCTGAAACACCCCCTCCCACTTCTCAAAACCTTTCGTCTTCTCCCAGGTCAAATTAGTTGTCCCCATACGAGCTCTCCCATAGCATTTTGCTTATCCCTCACCTTTCAGATTCTTCCATCTGCTGCATGATGTCATAGCCTTTTGGGTTTAAAACTTCTCCCCAGTTAGATGACAAGCCCTTTGTGATGAAGGACACTGGTCATCAGTCATCCGTGTGATTCTACTGTTTAGTAGTAAGTTCCCTGAAATGAATTATGCTGAAATGAAGACACACTCACTTGATCCTGAGCAGAGGCTACCTTTAAGAATGGACTTGATGCATTTCTTTCTTCTTCTCTGAACCAGAGGATCATCCTCGGTTATAGACCACACCTTAAAGGAGCAGGTTGTTATGGTGCTACATGGGGCAGGGTGGGTTAGAAACATTCCCAAAGTGTTTCATCACTTACAGTCCAAACCAGGCTAATTAACGGAAAGAAGGAGGGAAGATTTCAGAGAACTCTTTAACTTGGCATATTCTCTTTTTTTTTGAATTTTATTTTATTTATTTTTTATACAGCAGGTTCTTATTAGTTATCCATTTTATACATATCAGTGTATACATGTCAATCCCAGTCTCCCAATTCATCCCACCACCACCACCCCCACACACTTTCCCCCCTTGGTGTCCATACGTTTGTTCTCTACATCTATCTCAACTTCTGCCCTGCAAACCGGTTCATCTGTACCATTTTTCTAGGTTCCACATGTATGCGTTAATATACGATATTTGTTTTTCTCTTTCTGACTTACTTCACTCTGTGTGACAGTGTCTAGATCCATCCACGCCGCTACAAATGACTCAATTTCGTTCCTTCTTATGGCTGAGTAATATTCCATTGTATATATGTACCACATCTTCTTTATCCATTTGTCTTCTTTATCCATTCTCTACAAATGACTCAATTTCGTTCCTTTTTATGGCTGAGTAATATTCAATTCTATATATGTTCCACGTCTTCTTTATCCATTCGTCTACCTATCCATTTACGTTGCTTCCATGTCCTGGCTATTGTAAATAGTGCTGCAGTGAACATTGGGGTGCATGTGTCTTTTTGAATTATGGTTTTCTGTGGGTATATGCCCAGTAGTGGGATTGCTGGGTCATATATACTTCTATTTTTAGTTCTTTAAAGAACCTCCATACTGTTCTCCATAGTGGCTGTATCAATTTACATTCCCACCAACAGTGCAAGAGGGCTCCCTTTTCTCCACACCCTCTCCAACACTTGTTGTTTGTAGATTTTCTAATGATATGCCCATTCTGACTGGTGTGAGGTGATGCCTCATTGTAGTTTTGATTTGCAATTCTCTAATAATTAGTGATGTTGAGCAGCTTTTCATGTGCTTCTTGGCCATCTATATGTCTTCTTTGGAGAAATGTCTATTTCGGTCTTCTGCCCGTTTTTGGATCTTATTAGTTATCCATTTTATACATATCAGTGTATACATGTCAATCCCAGTCTCCCAATTCATCCCACCACCACCACCCCCACACACTTTCCCCCCTTGGTGTCCATACGTTTGTTCTCTACATCTATCTCAACTTCTGCCCTGCAAACCGGTTCATCTGTACCATTTTTCTAGGTTC
>NC_041224.1:3633979-3634351 GCF_002837175.3 Physeter macrocephalus | reverse complement strand
GGAGTCTGATTCCTCCAGCTCCGTTTTTTTCCCTCAAGACCGTTTTGGCTATTCGGGGTCTTTTGTGTCTCCATACAAAATTTAAGATCTTTTGTTCTAGTTCTGTAAAAATTTCCATTGGTAATGTGATAGGGATTGCATTGAATCTGTAGATTGCTTTGGGTAGTAGAGTCATTTTCACAATGTTGATTCTTCCAATCCAAGAACATGGTATATCTCTCCATCTGTTTGTATCATCTTTAATTTCTTTCATCAGTGTCTTATAGTTTTCTGCATACAGGTCTTTTGTCTCCTTAGGTAGGTTTATTCCTAGATATTTTATTCTTTTTGTTGCAGTGGTAAATGGGAGTGTTTCCTTAATTTCTCTTTCAG
>NC_041224.1:3632967-3633609 GCF_002837175.3 Physeter macrocephalus | reverse complement strand
TATATGGCCTTTATTATGTTGAGGTAGGTTCCCTCTATGCCCACTTTCTGGAGAGTTTTTATCATAAATGGGTGCTGAATTTTGTCAAAAGCTTTTTCTGCATCTATTGAGATGACCATATGGTTTTTCTTCAATTTGTTAATATGGTGTATCACATTGATTGATTTGCATATATTGAGGAATCTTTGCATCCCTGGGATAAATTCCACTTGATCATGATGTATGATCCTTTAAATGTGTTGTTGGATTCTGTTTGCTAGTATTTTGTTGAGGATTTTTACATCTATATTCATCAGTGATATTGGTCTGTAATTTTCTTTTTTTTGTAGTATCTTTGTCTGGTTTTGGTATCAGGGTGATGGTGGCCTCACAGAATGAGTTTGGGAGTTTTCCTTCCTCTGCAATTCTTTGGAAGAGTTTGAGAGGGATGAGTGTTAGCTCTTCTCTTAATGTTTGATAGAATTCACCTGTGAAGCCATCTGGTCCTGGACTTTTTTTGTTGGAAGATTTTTAATCACAGTTTCAATTTCATTACTTGTGATTGGTCTCTTCATATTTTCTATTTCTTCCTGGTTCAGTCTTGGAAGGTTATACCTTTCTAAGAATGTGTCCATTTCTTCCAGGTTGTCCATTTTATTGGCA
>NC_041224.1:3585084-3630938 GCF_002837175.3 Physeter macrocephalus | reverse complement strand
CTTTCATCAGTTTAAGTATATCATGCCACTCCCTTCTGGCTTGTAGAGTTTCTGCTGGGAAATCAGCTGTTAACCTTATGGTAGTTCCCTTGTATGTTATTTGTCGTTTTTTCCTTGCTGCTTTCAATAATTTTTCTTAGTCTTTAATTTTTTTCCATTTGTTGCGTTTAATGTTGTCCCAGAGGTCTCTTAGGCTGTCTTCATTTCTTTTCATTCTTTTTTCTTTATTCTGTTCTGCAGCAGTGAATTCCACCACTCGGTCTTCCAGGCCACTTATCCGTTCTTCTTCCTCAGTTATTCTGCTATTGATTCCTTCTAGTGTTGTTTTCATTTCAGTTATTGTATTGTTCATCTCTCTTTGTTTGTTCTTTAATTCTTCTAGGTCTTTGTTAAACATTTCTTGCATCTTCTCGCCTCCATTCTTTTTCCGAGGTCGTGGATCATCTTCACTATCATTATTCTGAATTATTTTTCTGCAGGATTGCCTATCTCCACTTCATTTAGTTGTTTTTCTGGGGTTTTATCTTGTTCCTTCATCTGGCACATAGCCCTCTGCCTTTTCATCTTGTCTATCTTTCTGTAAATGTGGTTTTTGTTCCACAGGCTGCAGGATTGTAGTTCTTCTTGCTTCTGCTGCCTGCCCTCTGGTGGATGAGGCTATTTAAGAGGCTTGTGCAAGTTTCCTGATGGGAGGGACTGGTGGTGGGTAGAGCTGGCTGTTGCTCTGGTGTGCACAGCTCAGTAAAACTTTAATCTGCTTGTCTGCTGATGGGTGGTGCTAGGTTCCCTCCCTGTTAATTGTTTGGCCTGAGGAGACCCAACACTGGAGCCTACCCGGGCTCTTTGGTGGGGCTAATGGTGGTGTCTGGGAGGGCTGACGCCAAGGAGTACTTCCCAGAACTTCTGCTGCCCGTGTCCTTGTCCCCACGGTGAGCCACAGCCACCCCCCGCCTCTGCAGGAGACCCTCCAACACTAGCAGGCAGGTCTGGTTCAGTCTCCCCTGGGGTCACTGCTCCTTCCCCTGGGTCCCGATGTGCACACTACTACTCTGTGTGTGCCCTCCAAGAGTGGGGTCTCTGTTTCCCCCAGTCCTGTAGAAGTCCTGCAATCAAATCCCTCTAGCCTTCCAAGTCTGATTCTCTAGGAATTCCTCCTCCCGTTGCCGGACCCGCAGGTTGGGAAGCCTGACGTGGGGCTCAGAACCTTCACTCCAGTGGGTGGACTTCTATGGTATAAGTGTTCTCCAGTCTGTGAGTCACTCACCCAGCAGTTATGGGATTTGATTTTACTGTGATTCCACCCCTTGTGGCTTCTCCTTTGTCTTTGGATGTGGGGTATCTTTTTTGGTGAGGTCCAGTGTCTTCCTGTCGATGATTGTTCAGCAGTTATTTGTGATTCCGGTGCTCTCGCAAGAGGGAGTGAGAGCACATCCTTCTACTTCACCATCTCGAACCAATCCCCACCTTAGCATATTCTTAATGTAGAATATCTTTTAATAAAAAAGGAGATCCCAATCATTCCCCATTTGTGTGTTTGTGTGTGTGTTTACAAGTGGCCTAGGGAAAATTTGACAGGCAGACCAGGGCACCACACAAAAAAGAAATCCATAGATATGATAGCCTACATACATACCTAATTTTAAGTAATTATAGTGCACTAACTTCAGTACAGAGAAGACATGAAAGAAGTGATTTATAATTATAATAACCTACATTTCAGTAGGCAAATGCGCAGCTTAGGACCACACTGAGGACCTGATGAAGCCATCTGTGCTTGCACCATGGGTGTGACGGGCACACATGCAGACTCATGCAGGTGGGTGGGTTGTCTGAAGGAGTCAAACCCATGAGTGGCATTGCTGGGAAAGTGCCGGACAAGACAATGTGCAGTCTTCTCTCAATTACATAGCAGTTGTAAATCTGGAAAATTCCACAGGTATTAAAATCATGCAAAATATACATTGTTTTATGTATAAAATAGATTCTAGGCTCCGATAGTTATAAACAAATGTTTCACCTAAATGAATGTCTGATAAAACATCCAAAAATTGTGTAGGTTGTGGAACAGTTCTTCGCTGGGCAGCTCTGTGCCGTGCCTTGTGGAACATTTAAAATCCCTGACCCCCCCTAAATGCCAATAGTTCTCCCAAATGTCATGACAACCAAAAGTCTCCCCCTCCATTTTCCAAATGGCCTCTCACAGGCAAAATCACCCCCAATGAGAACCCCTGACCTATGTCACTAGGTTTACGAGGAAGTAAGCTCAAGAAAATAAATGAATCACTAAAGTTGGCTTTTCCAGAAAGTAGTGAAATCAGTTATGCAAGTATCACCCACATGTCTTGAGTCCTAATCTAGTGCTTTATTGTTAATCAGGTATATTCATACAGACATAACTATATATACATACGTTACATTTATATATATTTATATAGTCACACACGTATGATGATATATGTTTTGTTGAAAACCCAAGTGGTCAGTGTTTGACTAAGTCTGATTCATAAAAGCCTGTTCCGAGATTTTGATTAAAATTAATTCAGTTATATTGCTTAACTCAAGTAAACAGATTTGTATGAAAACATGGACTAAAGGCAGGAAAATGCATTTCCTCATTATTACAGACGCTTTCATTTCCAATCATTATGGGTAGGTAATGAGACTACCCTTCCACTGAAAGCAACAACTTTCCACTAATACAACTGCAGAATTTGGGAAGTGCCCAAGACCACCCTTACTTCAGACACCAGTTGAAAATTTGGGGCTCCTAAGATACCCACAGGTTTGATAATTTGCCGGAAGAACTCACAGAACTCACTGAAAGCTGTTTTATTCATGGTTATGGTTTATTACAGCAAAAATATACATATTAAAATCCACCAAGAACAGAGATATAGGGGCAGAGTTCAGGGAAGTTCCACGTGTGAAGCTTCCCTTGCACTCCCAGTTGAGTCATGTGTAGGGCTGACTTCTCCCAGGACAATGTGTGACAATATGCACAGGGTATTGCCAACCAGGGAAGCTCACCTGAGCCTTGGTGTCCAGAGTTTTTCCAAGGACTTAGTCACTTAGACATGGCTGAAGCCTGTGTAGCTGATACCCAGTGACTCACATCCTCCACAGTGCGCTCTTGGGGTGACCCAAGGCCCTTAGGGAACCAAGACACACTCGTATCAGGCAGGACGTTCCAAGAGCTTAGAGGTCACCTCCCAGGGGCCAAGAGCAAAGGCCAGACCCCTCGTTGAGTGAGGTTAATTCTTTCCTATAAAACAACCTAAAATACTACAAAATATTTAACAGCCCTCTTTTAAGAGCATCAAAGACCTGATAAGATAACAGAATTATTAGGCCAAGGTTAAGTGAGGGTGGGACCCAGAGAGGTAGGCAAATCCCTGAAGCCATCCCTGCTTTAAGGACAATTGCTAGTCCTGATGGGCTCGTCCAGCTGGCCTCAGAGGTGTGCGGAATCAGACCAAGCCCGAGATGGGAAATATAATAGTAGACCCTTCTGTCATCATTCTGGGACCTCAAAGGGAAAGGGGAAACCACAAATATTCACTAAACATCCTCCTCCAAGAGAACGCCAGGATATTTACCTTGGCACCCAGCAGTGATGGAAAGGAGGGAAACATGAGATGTAACGACAAGTTGATCCTGACACAGATTTGCAGCCCAAACTTCCCAGATTTGCGGTCCAATAAAACGCAGCTTGTGAGTTTTGTTTCAATTGGCTTTAAACCCGGGGTCCCTCCAAGCACTTGGCAGAAGTAAATTCCAGTCCTCTTCGGAGGAATGCACCTTCATCCTAGGCTTCAAAGAATTCTCACAAAGAATTTTCTGAAGGAAATGAGCATCCTATAGTAAAAGATACCTAAGCACATAAGGACATCAGACATGAGAGGAAGAACCAACAATAAGTAACAGACCCACAAATACTTCAGATATTGGAAGTGTGAGAGAGGTGGCAAGACAACTGTTTCCTATGTTTAAAGAAATTAAAACCCTAATTACTACCAAAGAGATTAGGAGAGCTTAGAAAAGTGAATCAACATCTTAGACTATTCCAAGATTTGAGCCTCTGCACATAATACATACCCGTAGACAATAAATTAAAATCGTTGATCTTCTGGAAATGTTTTCAGAGTTGTGGATGAGCTACGCTGGCTCTAGTCAAAAGTACATTCTCTTTAACCTTTGATCCTCCAAACAAAAACGTGGAAATTTTATGATTTATATCGCTCAGTGCTATTTACGAAAGAAATGTAAATACATCTATTCCTTAATCTGTCTCACCTTAAAAGTAAAACAAACTGGGTCTACCATTTACTAGTTCTTGGGCCTTGGGCAAGTTATTTACTATCTTTAAGTCTAAGTTTTCTATGAAATGAGGACGATAATAGCAAGGACTCAGTTTTTAGTAAAATGAGGATGAGAATAAAATTGACTCTTAGGAGTATCGTGAGAGGTGAATGAGAAAATGCATGTAAGGTGCTTAGCACACCTGGCGTAGAATAATTGATCAATACTTGTGAGCTGCTTTCTAAAAAGGAAGATGCAGTGTTTAAAAGAAGATAAATTATGGGGCAACTATTCACTTGACAAGTGTACATATAGCATCCTTTTTTTTTTATTGAAGTATAGTTAACATACAATGTCGTGTTAGTTTCAAGTGTACAGCACAGTGATTCAGTTATACGTATGCATATATATCTATTATCTTTGACTCTTTTCCCTTCTAGGTTGTGATAAAATATTGAGTATAGTTCCCTGTGGTGGCGTCCCTTTAAACAGTGGTATACCTGAGACACGTTGATGAAATATTCCTTTAGTCATGAATAGACATGTCGGCCACAGAAACAGGGAGGAGGGTGCTGGGACCATGTCTACAAGTTTTTACCTTGTCGGGCCATTCTGTTCCTCTAGTTCCATTTCCTTCCCACGCCTCACTTTCCCCTTCCCTTTGTTTCCCGTGTCTCTCTACTCAGTGAACATGGAAAACAGTTGGACACATCCTCAGCAAAAATAACACTTCAAACGTGTGAAAACTCTTTTATTACCTTTTCTCTGTTCTTTACGTTGAATAAGCCGACTCATTTAAACTCTTCACTTGATCAGAGTTTTCCAAAGCTATAATCATCACTATTTTAGAACCTCTATGTTTTATTAAACCCCACTTAAATGTTGAGCCTAAGGAAGACATTTTATCAAGTGATGGTCTGACTAGTGCTGACTCATTTAGAAGATGAATTTCCTAACTCATTTAGAAGATGAATGTCCTGCTCCTGCTTATGTTTTCTAGTCCAGTCTTATTCCTGCTTTTATTCTTTCAGGGGTTGGCAACTGAAAGAATGTTGATTGCAGGCTAAGTCTGTCCATCGCCTGTTTTGTAAATCAAGTTTTATTGGAATATGCATCATTTAAGTATTGTCTATGGCTGCTTTCTTACTACCCCTGAAGAGCTGAGAATTTGGGACACAGACCTTGTGGTCCACAAAGGCCTAAACTATTTACTGTCTGGCCCTTTGGGGGGAAAGTTTGCTGACCCCCTGCTTTAAAATGTTACTGTGTTGCTGCCACATGTTTACCTGGATGCCTCCCCACTCCTCATCTCTCTCTACCTCTCTCTTGTTCACTGTGCTCCAGCCACACTGGTCTTTCAGTTCCTAGACGATTCCCGCCCTGGGAATAACCACAGGATATTCGCTTCGCCTGGAACCGTCCTCTGTCTGGAACAGTCTCCTCCCTACAGCTGACCGCTTCTCATCATTTATATTCCGGCTCATGTCACCTCCTCAGAGAGAAGCTTCCGTAACCACTCCGCCTAAATAATCCCTCTTCTGTCACACCAAGCTATCCTTTTTCATATTCCTCTGCTCTCTTTTCCTTCAGAGCACATATCATAATTAGAAAATTAAAGTTTTATTTGTTTGCTTACTTGTTTAAGGGCTCTTTCCCTCTTGTCTCTGAGCTGCATGAGTGAGGAACAATGTCTGTTTTGCCCACTGCTCTATCCCCAGACCCTGGCAGATAGTAGGTGCTCAATAATTAATTGCCGAATAAATGTATAAATAAATGGCAAACTTGCTTATATACTGACCTTTATTTTGCAATTTGGATTTTCTCTTTCAATGTATATCTTGCTCAGATAATGTTTGCTGTATTTTCTCTCCTTTGCTCCAAATTACCAAGGTCATGCTGTATTTATTTATTTATTTTCTCCTTTGGGATAATTTCTCTCTTAGCTTGATGCCACCTGCACACTTAATGATTGCTATCTGGTTATTCATGTGCTTTGGAGCTGAATGAAGAAGACAAGTTGTACTAATGACTCTGGGTCATTTCAGGAATAGGAACACTGAGTCTTCACAGAGAAAAGTATCAGCTCATTCCTGAGTGAGTTGCTGGAAATAGTATATTCGAATATTAATGAATACCTTGTCAATTGCATAATGTTTGTTTCTGGAATATTTGTATTTTCATGCCAGTGTACATTTTGATTTCTAGAAAAGCCTTCCCGTTAAGCCAAAATTGATTACACTTATAAAGCATTCTCTAAGTATAAAAATTTTCCTTTAAAAACTGTCTGCAGTAAATGCCTCTTCAGAGTAAAATGAGGTGTAGCAGAATGAAAATCCTTGTGCAGTGTACCAATTATGGCTCTGGTCAAACTGTGTTTCTGTTTTGCAGTGATGGCTTTACTAAAATGAAAGCTTTGCTATTGCCAGTTCCACTGCATACCTCTCCTTACCGACCCCTGCATAGGCCAGCCTCAGGGTAAAATCCAACAACAGCTCCTTAACAATCCAAGAACATGATCCAGACTGGGGAGAGAGCTTAGAGCACGGGGTACAGCCAGTAGTTCTCAGAGTGTGGCCTGTGGTTCTCAGACCAGCAGCCTCAGCATTACTGAGAACTTGTTACAGATGCAAATGTATGGGCCCCACCTAATGAATCAGGAACTGGGTGGGGACAGAGCTCAGCAATAGGTGTTTTAACAAGCCCTCCAGGAGACTCTGAAGCAGGTCAACTACTGAGGAAGGCAGAAAAAAATTAACCCCAGGGTACACCCAGGTGGTGTTTAGGTAGGAAGCTTGTGGGGGGTTTTGTTTGTTTTTAATATTTGTTTATTTGACCGTGCTGGGTCTCAGTTGCAGCATGCGGGATCTTCATTGCCGCGTGGGGGATCTTTGGTCACGGCATGCGTGTGGGATCTAGTTCCCTGGCCAGGGATCGAAGCCGGGCCCCCTGCGTTGGGACCGCAGAGTTTTAACCGCTGGACCACCAGGGAAGTCCTGGAAGCTCGTGCTTGAGCTCACTTGGTAAAGTGCAGAGCTTCCCAAGCTGCACACTAAGGAGTGAGGCTTTCCAGTTGGAGCCATCCCAGTGCTTCTGGGATGAGTCTCAGAAAGTCAATGAGCTGCTTCTTTGTTCTGGAGAGACCGTCTGCATACAGATTTGACAGTCACTTCTCCTGACCCAGACGTGAGTGATAATCGGGTAAATGGTAAATGAGTGAGACCGTTCTGCTCTGACCACCCCTGGCTCTTTTTTCCATTAAAATTGACCTTGGGTCCCTCTCCTTAGCTTCCTCTACCTTGATTTCTTTAGTTTCACAGGGCTGAAATGGAAGAGAGATTTTGAAATTAGGAACAGAATCACCGGGAGGCTCATAAAAATAAGGATTGCTGACCTCCCCCGCCCACCGACCCCCCCGCCCCACCATCCTCTTTCTGATTCAGTAAGTCTGGGGTGGGGCACGTCATTTGCATTTGTAACAAGTTCCCAGGTGATACTGATACTGCCGGCCTGGGGACCCCTCTTTTAGAACCACTGGTCTGGAAGAACAAAAAATCAGTTTAATTCATCACGCAGTCCGTGAGTATTTAAAATAGATATGTCTCCTAGTTAGTCATCCAAAGTTAATCCCAACAGAGAGGATTTTTTTTAATGTTTTTTTTTTTTTCAACTTAACACGAGTCAATATGGGGGGGAGCTGGTGGTGTGCTAAAGCGCCCCTGCACCAGATACAGGAAGTGAGCTGTGCACATCTCTGTCCACCTCTGTGTTCAGTGACATCATCTCGGTGGCTTGAGATCATCCATGGCAGCGGGGTTTAGGCCATGGAAATCAGACAAACACTACAAATCAGGGCTCCTCTCCCAACTTCCTTTCTCAGAGTTGAGTGTCAGATATTTACCAGCACACCCCTGAGAAGAATCATAAATAACGAGCATACGTAACAAGATCTGACATTTTTTTTTTGCAGGGGCATAGATATGAATTGGAGGGGAGTTGGGGACTGAAATTAGTAAATATTTGTATCTTGCAAGGAAATATGAAAGGAAATGGTGAGGTTAAAAAGTTATTCGGCAGCTTTTGGGACTTTCCTGGCGGTCCAATGGTTAAGACTCCACGCTTGCACTGCAGGGGGTACAGGTTTGATCCCTGGTCGGGGAGCTAAGATCCTGCATGCTGTGCAGTGTAGCCCCCCCCAAAAAAAATTATTCAGGAGCTTTTTAGGAAAGTCGAAAAGGTAGGGAGATGATAGTATTGTAAGCTATTTGCATGGTGGGCTTTGGAAACAGATACACCTGGGACGGAATCTGGCTCTCTCACTTACGGGATGCGTGATCTTGGGAAGGGGCACCTTTAAGCTCCCCAAATTTTAATTTCCCCATTGGTTAAGTAGAAATCATGTGTTGCTATGAAGTTCACATGAGAGAAGTAATTTAAAACCTAGCACAATGCCAAACACAGAATAAATTGTTACTTTCCCTCTGGAAATGTTCATTATTATTTCTGTTAAGCCCACAGGTAGCCAAAATTCTGTAAATAAATATTTACTAAAAGTAGCACCTTTTAGTGCACGCAGCACTTTGCCAGACACCATTATTAAGTTGTTGTAAACTCAAGGAGTTTAAAAATAAGTTGTTGTAAACTCAACATTGTTATGGTGCCATCACATTTTCTAATCAGACTGCAAGAAGGGAGAACTGAAAGGTATTTATTTATTTAGGTACGTATGCTAATACTTGGAGTATAAATATTTACAAAAAAGAAAGTAGACCAAAAAGAATAGAATTACAAACTAAAAAAGAACTTAAGTTATAAAATATAATGTGAAATAATTGCTCTTTCTGATCGTGCTTTGGAATAGCTGAAATAATTTCTCAGACCTAGGATACTTTGCAAAGAATACATAGAGAATAAAAAATCTCTTGTTTAAACAAGAGATAATGTTAGCATATGATTTTAAATGATTAAAGGCAAGAACCTCTTGTCCCTTTTCGGGATAGTAGAAGAAACACGGTATGAAATAGAGTATTAATTGGCACACCAAATTAAAACACTCTTTAAGATATAATTCTGTAAGAAGTGAACTATTCACCTGGTTTTCCATTTTTGCTACCTGAGTATTGACTGATATATTTAGGTATCTATTGTTGATGACAGTTAGAGAGGTTCTTGAACATATAATGTTATGAAGATGTAAAAATAATTCATTTAAAATGTCTTGAGTCCATGCTCTGTAAAGAGAGTGACATATATTTATATAATCTTTAATTGAAGTATAATTAACTTATGATATTAGTTTTAGGTGTACAACATAGTGATTCAATATTTTTATACATTACAGAGTGATCACTATGATGTCTAGTTATCATCAGTCACCATATAATATTACTGACTGTATTCCCTATGCTGTACATTACATCCCTGTGACTTACTTATTTTTAAACTGGAAGTTTGTACCCCTTAATCCTCTTCACCAATTTTGCCTATTCCCCATCTCCTTCCCCTTTACCAACCACCTGTCTCTTCTCTGTATCTTAGTCTGTTTCTGTTTTATTATGTTTGTTCATTCATTGTTTTATTTTTTAGACTCCACTTGAGTGAAATCATACAGTATTTATCTTTATCCATCTGACTTATTTCACTTTGCATAACACCCTCTAGGTCCATCCATGTTGTCACAAATGGCAAGATTTTGTTCTTTTTTTATAGCTGAGTAATATTCCACTAATTATATATGCCACATCTTCTTTATCTGTTCATCTATCAATGAGCACTTAGGTTGCTTCCATATCTTGGCTATTGTAAATAATGCTGCAGTGAACATAGAGGTGCATCTGTCTTTTCAAATTAGTGTTTTTGTTTTCTTTGGATAAATACCCAGAAGTAGAATTGCTGGTTCCTATAGTAGTTCTGTTTTAAATTTTATGAGGACCCTCCCTACTGTTCTCCATAGTGGCTGCACCAATTTACATTCCCACCAACAGTGCATGAGAGTTCCCTTTTCTCCACATCATCGCCAACATTTGTTACTTGTGGTCATTTTGATGATAGCCATTCCAACAGATGTGAGTTGATATCTCATTGTGGTTTTGGTTTGCATTTCCCTAACGATTGTGATGTTGAACATCTTTTCACGTGTGTGTTGGCCATCTGTATGTCATCTTTGGAAAATGTCTATTCAGATCCCCTGCCTACTTTTTGATCGGTTTGTTTTTTGATGTTGAGTTGTATGAGTTCCTTGTATATTTTGGATGTTAACTCGTTACCAGATGTATCATTTGCAAATATTTTCTCCCATTCTGTAGGTTGCCTTTTCATTTCGTTGATGGTTTCCTTTGCTGTGCAAAAGCTTTTAATTAGGTCCCATTTCTTTTTGCTTTTATTTCTTTTGCCTTAGGAAACAGAGCCAAAAAAATATTGCTATGATTTATGTCAAAGAGTGCTCTATCTATGTTCTCTTCTTAGAGTTTTATTGTTTCAGATCTTATTTTTTATCATAAATGGACATTGGATTTTGTTGAAAGCTTTTTTTTGCATCTATGAAGAAGAACATATGATTTTTATTCTTCAATTTGTTAATGCAGTGTATATTATTGATTTGCAGCTATTAAACCATCCTTACATCCCTGGGATAAATCCCACTGGAACATAGTATTTGATCCCTTTAATGTATTGTTGAATTTGAGTTTGCTAATATTTTGTTGAGAATTTTTGCATTTATGTTCATCAGTGATATTGGCCTATAATTTTGTGTGTGTGTGATGTCTTTGTCTGGTTTTAGTATCAGGGTGATGCTGGCCTTGTAGATTGAGTTTGGAAGCATTCCTTCCTCTTCAATGTTTTGAAATAGTTTGAGAAGGACAGGTGTTAACTATTCTTTAAATGTTTGGTCAGATTCACCTGTGAAGCCATCTGGTCCTGGACTTTTGTTTGTTGGGAGATTTTTAAATTATTGATGCAATTTCATTACTGGTAGTAGGTCTGTTCATATTTTCTATTTCTTCCTGATTTATTCTTGGGAGATTGTATGTTTCTGGGAATTTATTCATTTATTCTAGATTGTCCATTTTATTGGCATATAATTATTCATGGTAATCTCTTATGATCCTTTGTATTTCTGCGGTGTTGGTTGAAACTTCTTTTTCATTTCTGTTTTATTTATTTGGGCCCTCTCTCTCTTGCTCTTTTTTGTTTGTTTGTTTTTTGTGTTTTTTTTTCAGATGAGTCTAGCTAAAGGTTTATCCATTTTATTTATCTTTTCAATGAACCAGCTCTTTGTTTCATTGATCTTTTCTATTTTTTTTTAGTTTCCATTTTATTTATTTCTGCTCTGATCTTTATTATTTCCTTCCTTCTACTAACTTTGAGTTTTGTTTGTTCTTCCTTTTCTAGTTCCTTTAGGTGTAAGACTATGTTGTTTATTTGAGATTTTTCTTATTTCCTTAGGTAGGCTTGTATCACTATAAACTTACCTCTTAGAACTACTTTTGCTGTGTCCCATAGATTTTGGGTCATTGAGTTTTCATTTCATTTGTCTCCAGGTATTTTTTGATTTTCTCTTTGATTCCTTCAGTGACCCATTGGTTGGTTAGTATCATATTATTTAACCTCCATATGTTTGTGGGTTTTTTGCAGTTTTTTTCTTAGTGTTGATTTCTAGTCTCATGCCTTTGTGGTTCAAAAAGTTGCTTGATATTATTTCAGTCTTCTTAAATTTATTGAGACTTGTTTTGTGGCCTGACATGTGATATATCCTGGAGAATGTTCCACGTGCATTTGAAAAAAAAATGTTTATTCTGCTGCTTTTGGATGGATGTCCTTTATATATCTATTAACTCAATCTGGTCTAATGTATCACTTAAGGCCAGTGTTTCCTTACTGATTTTCAGTCTGGACGATCTGTGCATTAATGTAAGTGGTGTGTTAGAGTCCCCTACTATTATGTGTTATTATCAATTTCTCCCTTTATGTTTGTTAATATTTGCTTTATGTATTTAAGTGCTCCTATGTTGGGTGTATACATATTCACAATTGTTATATATTCTTGTTGGATTTATCCCTTAATCATTATGTAATGTCTTTCTTTGTCTTGTTACAGTCTTTGTTTTAAAGTCTTATTTGTCTGATATGTGTTGCTACCCCAGCTTTCTTTTCATTTCCATTTACATGGAATACCTTTTCTCATCCGCTCACTTTCTATGTGTGTCTTTAGATTTGAATTGTGTCTCTTGTAGGTGGCATATATATGGGTCTTGCTTTGTACCCATTCAGCCACTCTATGCCTTTTGATTGGAGCTTTTAGTCCATTTACATTTAAAGTAATTATTGATAGGTATGTACATAGTGCCATTTTGTTCATCATTTTGGGGTTGTTTTTGAGGTTCTCTTTCATTCCTTTCTTCTTCTTTTGCTCTCTTCCTTTGTGATGACTATTTCTAGTGTTATGTTTGGATCCCTTTCTATTTTTTTGTTTGTGTCTAGCATAGATTTTTGGTTTTTGATTACCATGAGGTTCTTAATATAACAAGTTACATATATGTAATCACATGTATGTGATTATTATAAGTTGATGATCTCTTAAGTTTGAATGCATTCTAACAACCCTGCATTCCCGACACACACATGCAATGTTTTTCCATTATATTTTACATTTTTTTGTTTTGTGTATTCCTCAACTATTTATTGTGGATATAGATAATTTTACTACTGTTGTCTTTTAACCTTTCTGTTACTTTTATAAGTGGTTGATCTGCTTCCTTTACCCATGAGATTTTTCCTTTCATAATTTTTATATTTCTAGTTGTGATCTTTTCTTTTCCACTTAGAGAAATCCCTTTAACATATCTTTAAAGCTGGTTCAGTATTGCTGAACTCTTTTGGCTTTTGCTTATCTGTAAAACTCTTGATCTCTCATCCAAATCTGAATAATAGCCTTGCTGGATAGAGTATTCTTGGTTTTAGATTTTTTTCGTTTCATCCCTTTAAATATATCATGCTTTTCCCTTCTGGCCTGCAAAGTTATTGCTGAAAAGTAGCTAACAGTGTGATGAGAGTTCTCTTGTATGTAACTAGTTGTTTTTCTCTCACTTTAGGATTCTCTCTATATCTTTAATTTTTGCCATTTTAGTTATAATGTTTCTTGAACTTTTGGGGTTCATCTTACTTGGGAGTCCACTTCCTGGACCTGGATGTCTGTTTTCTTTCCCAGGTTAGGAAAGTTTTTAGCTATTATGTTTTCAAGTATATTCTCTGCCCCTTTCTCTCTCTCTCTTCTCCTCTGGGACCCCTATAATGAAAATTGTAATACATTTGATATTGTCTCAGAGTCCTCTTAAACTATCCTCATTTTTTATTTTTTTTTTTATTTATTTTTTTTTTGCGGTACACGGGCTTCTCACTGTTGTGGCCTCTCCCGTTGCGGAGCACAGGCTGTGGACGTGCAGGCTCAGCGGCCATGGCTCACGGACCTAGCCGCTCCGCGGCATGTGGGATCTTCCCGGACTGGGGCACAAACCCGTGTCCCCTGCATCGGCAGGCGGACTCTCAACCACTGCGCCACCAGGGAAGCCCTATCCTCATTTTAAAAAATTCTCTTTTTCTTTTTTCTGTTCAGCTTGGGTTATTTCCACTACTTTGTCTTCCAGTTTGCTGATCTGTATTTCTGTGTTATCTAATCTGCTGTTGACTCCTTCTAGTGTATTTTTTATTTCAGTTATTGTATTCTTCAGCTGTTCGGTTATTCATTATATTTTCTCCTTGTTAAATTCCTCACTGTGTTAGTCCATTCTTCTCTTGAGTTCATTGAGCATCTTTATGATCACACCTTGAACTCTTTATTGGGTAGATTACTTATCTCTACCTTGTTTAGTTCTTCTTCTGAGGTTTTGTCTTGTCCCTTTGTTTGGAACATATTCCTCTCTCTCCTCATTTTGCCTAGTTCTCTGTGTTTATTTCTATGTATTAGGTAGGTTGTTTACATTTTCTTGTCTTAGAGAAGTGGCCTTCTGTCAGAGACATCCTATGGGGCTCATCAGCACACTCTCCTCTGATCACAAGATCTATAAACTCTAGGGGTGCCCATTATGTGGGCTGTGTGGGCCCTTCTGTTGAGGTACGCTGGTAGATGAGGCTGGTCCCCTGCTCAGTTGGCTACTAGCCCTGCTTTATTTGGCCAGGGCTAGGTCCTGGTGTGGCTGGCTGTGTGGCCCAGAGTTTTGTGGGACTGGTGCCAGTCCATGGTGGACAGGGCCGAGTTCTGGTGTTGCTAGCTCACAGCCCAGGGGACCCAGCGTTCATTCTGCCCAATTGTGGGCACATCTGGGTCCCCACTGCAGCTGGCTGCTTGGCTGGGGAGTTTCCTGGACTAGTGACTGCCTGCTGGTGGACGGGTTAGCCCCTGGTGCTAATAGGCTAGAGGTAGGAATCCAAAATGGCATTGACAGTACCAGTGTCCTTGTGGTAGAATGAGCTCCCTCAAATGGCTGCCACTAGTATCTAAATCCGCAGGGGGAGTCCCAGTTGTCTCCTACCTCTCTGGGAGGCTTTCCAAGATCAGTAACTGGGACTGATCAGACTTCTTTCAAATTACTACCTTTTTCTGGGACTCGGAGTTTGTGAAATTTTGTGTGTGCCCTTTAAGAGTGGAGTCTCTGTCTCCTACAGCCCTCCAGCTCTTCCATGTGCAAGCTCTTCTGGCCTACAATGTCAGATGTTCTGAGGGCTCATCTTTCCAGTGCAGGACACCAAGGGTGGGGACCCTGGTGTGGGGCTCGGGACCCTCACTCCTTGGGGAGAACCTCTGCACTGGTGATTATCCTCCCATTTGTGGGTCATCTCCCCAGTGGTCTTGACTAGCCCATGTCTCTGTCCCTTCTCCCCATTTTGCTGTCTTTCCTTCTTTATATCTTTAGTTGTGAAAAAATCTTTTCTGCTAGTCTTCTTCTTTATTTTTTTTTAACCTTACTTTCTGATTAATTCATTTTGCCACATACTTTTCTGCTAGTCTTCTGGTTGTTCTCGTTAATAGTTGCTCTGTAAATAGTGATAATTTTGGTATGCCCATGGGAGGAGGTGAGCTCATGGTTTTCCTACTCTGCTGTCTGGACCCTGCTATACATTTTTAAAGCTTAAATATATACATTAGCTTTACATACTATTGAGTGGGGTTCTGATGTCAATATCATGTCTTTTTAAATTAAATATTAGATAATCATCCTTATCCAGATGTCCAGGAAGGATTTCTGTTTTGGATTGCTCCTCTCCTTGTGTTATCCAAATCACCTTATGTCTTCTGACTACTTTGTGTTAAAACCACCTGGATCCTGTCACATATATACTGTGTGATTTTTGGCAATTCACTTAACCTCTCTGATCCTTAGTTTCCTCTTCTGTGAGATTGTCAAAGTAATAGTTCAATTTCATATGGTTGGTGTGAAAATTAATTAAGGTAACGCATGTAAAATATTTTGCATTCTGCCCAACACATTGGGTGAACACTCAAAAACTAGTGGTGGGGTTTGGTTTTTGTCTCTCTGCTTTCAGGGTTCTTATTATTAGCTGCAAGTTGCCTCCAGTCAATTAATATGCAAGTGATAACTGTTCACTTTAAGTGCTGTCTTTATAGAGGTTTTTCCTTCACTGTGCTCTGCAAAATGCCTGCCTTACTGGAAAACTGTAACTTGAAAAATTGCCTCTTGCTGTTATTAGACCCTGTTGTAGCTCTTTCTCACCTGAGTATTCTTTAGCTGGTTACTGTGGCCAGTGCTGTGTCCTCCATTTTGATAGTAGGGGCCTTTTCTTGCTAAGGGATTTTTCTTTTGTGGGGCTTTAGATAAAAATGTATGTCCACTACATAGGTTCTAAGACTTCCTGGATCACAGCATTAAATATCCCCGCTGTGTTCCAGAAGCACTTGAGGGAAGAAATAAAGCTGAAGCCTTTGAAAAATTAAAATGTATATTCCCAGCTATAGAAGCACTTATGAAGATGGTGGGTGGGGTGGATGGAGGTGATGAAATTTAAGTCAAAATAGTAAAAATTAAAATAGAAGTGAGAAGTTTGGTTAGAGTCCAGGAGAGGAAAAGAAAGAGAAGTTCAGGCAACAATAAAGACTCCATCCCCAGAGTGTGTAAGGGGCAGAGAAGAGAGGGCAGAGATTTAACAAGAGAAAGAGGGAAAAGGAAGGTGGTGCCAGGAATGATTTCAGGAGGAAGAAGTACAGAGGATATTGCTCAAGCCATTAGGAGAGTCTGAGAGAAATAAAGCAATGAGCTGTAGCTGTCAGGCAGCTTCACTGAGTTGCAGATAGGATGGGTGCTTGTGAGGGGGATAATTTTAAAAACTATATATATATGTGTAAGTTCTCTTTTGCATCTCCACCCTCCCCCCGACCTCGTACTATTCTGGAGAGTGTGCTTTGTCTTGGGGAGGTTGAAGATTGTTATAGCAGGCATACAAAGGAGGATGGGGGTGTGTTGAGGTAGGGGGGAAGGGGTAGGGCAGTGGAAGGGTGGGGCTAGATGGGGGAGAACAAGATAAAAAGAAAAGCAAGAAAGTTTTAAATTAGCTCCTGAAATCTGAAATAGTGTTTTGCAAGAAGACACACCTTTAAAAGCCAGATGCTTTAAGACAAAGGAATTTTCTGATTCTTAATATATCAACATTTAGTGGACTTGACCACAGAGGTGCTTCTGATAGAAGTCCCTGCAGACAGGAAGAAGCGTCTGGGTTGAGCTCCTTTGAGAAATCCTGGGTCCTTGTGTGACCTGGCAGGGACAGAAAAACTCCTGCCTGCTCCCGAGAAGAGGGAGAGGGGTATGGGATATAGCCACTGAGGTGGGAAGAACAAACCCTGTGCCGGATGGTTTTGGGGGAATGGTCTGGGCCAGGGATTGGATGGGCACTATAAATAGAACCCTGAGGTTTTACGGGCTGGCGAGGGCCAGGGTGGAGCTGGCTTGGCAGCAGAGCCCCTGCCCTTGGTGGCTTTCTAAGTGCCATGTAGAATAACAGTGAAATGGCCAAGACAGCAGAGCAAAATTCTTTGCTGTGATATTTTTTTAAAGACCAGAGGTGATGTTGGAACTGATAGGTATTGGTTATACTAAGTCAGTTTTCCAGATTTTTATGGAAATTGTGCTTCAAAGATAAATACCTGAAAATACAGAGGACAGGATACGTGAGATTCAGCCAGTGCAGTGGGGAAAAAGGAGTTAACTTAAGAGAAGGTTCAGGATACATCCTAAGAGGGAGGCACACAGTTTATTTATAACATGCAGATCAAGAAGAGGCATTGACTATTCAAAAGGATATAGATTTTTCTCTTTATAACCAGGCAGATTTGTGATCTGCCAGATCAGATGTATAAGTGCCATGAATCCGGCTGAAGGCAACATCAGGTGTCCTGAAGGTGTCCCGCCCTCACCTTCACCAAACAGTACCCCTGGGATGAGGTAGTTGCTGGGGAAAAAGGTAAGTGATGCGGAGAGAGCTGCTGAGCAAGGCCACTCATGAAACATTTACTGTGGACTCGCCCGTAAAAACGTTAACACTGAATCTGAAGGTGACTAGAGGGAGAAAAGGGGAAAGTGATTTGAAGACGGAATAAGTCATAGCTCATGCAGACATCCTCACTGGTAAAAGCCAGAGAAGTGTTGACTTAACAACCGTCCTACTCAATCAACAGGGTTTTATTTGCCAGTGAAAAATGACCATCGGTGAAGGAGAGATGTATTCACACATTGGGTCTAATAGGACTCTCCTTTCAGGGGCACAAGGCATCTGGGGCTTTGATGAATCCATCTGCTAGAACTGCCGAGAAAGGGAAAAGAGGAGAAAAAGCACAACTGCAGGACTACAGCAGCCTCATCTGTGAACCACTTGACCCCCTGGGCAGGGATGGGCACCTAGCTGCTTCCGGTCACCGCAGGGCTGTCTGCGTTCAATCATCATTAGCTGTTTCCTGTTCACTGGACTGGATACAAAATAGATTCAGGAAAGGGTTATAGCCGCCCACCCAATCTAAGACTCTTGGGAGTTAACAGTCATCTGGGCAGTAACTTTCCATGAGGGCAGCTGGAGGGTTGTGTTTTTTTTTTTGGGGGGGGTGCTGAATAAATTATGTGGCTCATGTTTGTCGGGGGGATGGGATTTGGTTGGATACCCAAGTGTGACAGCTGTTTATTTTGTGTTAAGCTAGGATAATTTGTTATATGAAGTGGCTCTGGAATATAAAAATGGCCTCGATTCAACTTTTAAACCAAATATTTGCATTTTGAAGTAATTAGCAATTAGGACAATAACATCTGGTACATTTGCAGGCATATTTCAAGGAAATTTATAGTCATGGGCTCAACGACATTTATTGAACTCTGTTAGCCCAGTTGCAAATAGTAGCCTACTATCACTCTGCTGATTGAAAAACAAAGGCAGAAAGAGGGTAAATTACCTGCTCTGGATGAGTGGCTTGGTGGCAGGGAGGATTAGAACACAGAGAAGCTGATCTGGTCCCAGGGAGCTGACCTTTGAGGCATAGCAGAGGCTACATTGCAAATGCCAGCCCCTGTTGGCCATGACTGATACCTGGAGAAATCTGTGACTTTGAAGACATGATGTTGCTTCCATAAATAATATTTACCAGGTTATTTATTCTTGGGTTATGGATTATTCACAGGTCATAATTGTGAATGAAGCCATTGCAGCTGATCCTACTGTGGTGATTAATATTACATGAATGCATGGGATGATAGAATAAATACACACACATTTTGTCAATTGAAGATGCCCAAACTGAACGGATGGTGCATGCAGCTTCTAGAAAGCAGATTTTCCAGTCTTCTACTCTAGGCCTTGTAGTAAGTATGTTCGAGAAGCCTAAGGACACAGATAGGGAAGGGCATAAAATAGAGCTGCCTGTCAAGAGAACTGAGTTCTCATTTGCAACAGGAATAAGTGAATCTATTATGAGCTGGAGGCCTTGAGAGAGAAACTTGCATGTAGATACTCTTCATACTCCAGTGCTTCACTGTGCATGTGTCCCATGGAAGGCCTTTTTACTTTTTTTCTCTTATCCACCTATAGAGAAAAGCTGCATGCATTAGCAACTCAATGGTAGTTTCATCTTACTGCAACACATGAAGATATTTATTGGCAAAACACCTCCTAGGGGTGTTTGGTTAGAGAAATGAAGGCCATCTGTGCTGGCATCTCCGGGTAGTACTTCTTTCTTCTCTTTTGTTCTGCAGAATTGCACTGCTTTGTAGTCTCTCACTTTCAGCAGCAAAGCAATTTTGTAAATGGTGCACTCAGATGCTCTGATGAAGTTATAACTGATACAGGCACTGAGATGAAGATGCTGCAGTGAAAAATGGGGCATGTCAAAGAAAACTGATTCATAATCATCAAATGCAGACAAGGTGGTAGGAAGTGGTGAGTGTACTGCAGGCTGTCAGTTGCCCACTTCCAGGTTTGTCCACAGCCCGAGGGGACCATGTCTTGTCAGAAATGCTTGTGGATGCTAATCTATCAACACTTGTTCAATCTCAAATTGTATCAGAGGGTTCAATCTCCTTTTGGACTTCGGCAGTCACCTCCTAGCTCTATTAGATCTCCTTTGGTCAAATGAACTTCCATTTAAAATCTGCAAGGCTTTTCTCTTCTGTCTCTTTCCCCATGGAACTGGAAATGTGGGCATGTACTGTTTACTTCTTTTAACAGTGACCTGATAGATCTTTGATATAAAATTCCAAACACCTCCCAGAAAAACACACAACCCCCCACACACCATCCCTTCTGTGCCCCTTTGTCTAACAGTCTTTCCTGCCTGGGTCAGTGATTTTCCTTTCAGTCATGGAATCCAGCTGCTTTATCTTTTCCTGTTGTGGATTTTTCTTATAAGTGCTACTCTCCTGCCTGGGGTCTTTTTCCTCCTTCCCTCCACGCATGTCTCACTCTCTTTCTCAGCAAATTAAATCCTTCTCTAAGATGCATCATCTCACAGACCTTTCAGTTTCTCACTACCTGAGACTTCCTTTTCAGACAATATTTCACATGAAATAACCTGCAAATCCTCCCGTGACAAAATACCTAGAAACTCTGAATGAACAATTTTTTAAACCTCCCCTATAAATGCCTAGATGAGTTCACAAAACATAATCTCTAGAGGACAAATGAATAAAGAGCCATATCTGACACTCTAATTGCTCTGTGTGTGTGTGTGTGTGTGTGTGTGTGTGTGTGTGTGTGTGTGTGTAGGAGAGGGGTCATTTCCAGTAATCATGATAAGCTAGGGATTTAGATGATATCACCATGGGGGGGGGTCCAATGACAAGGCTTGGGGCCTATATGAGGTAGGAATTGGACCTGAGACCTTTATGGTGGGACTCTTGAAGGGCAACACTCTCCAGAAAAGAGAGACTAGAAAATAAATCTGCTCACCCTCACAAGGATTCTTTTAAAATTAAGCATGTTTGCTGTAGGTCAGTCTTCCATGAAGAATTTCATAATCATTGGCTTGTTAATCTCATGGATTTGTGGTTCAGATGTATACCGCTCTGTATGATTTGTGAACCCACAAGTTGAAAATCAACATGAGAAGTGGTCACAGGTCAGTGAAACCCATGAGTACCTGGAAAGAGCAAACATCCAGCCCAGGCCACAGAGGTTTCCCACCAGAAATAGACACTCTGAAGATGACCTCACCATCTAAAATTACAAAATATTTAAGGAAATAATTCACCCTGAACTAGAATCAGCAAAGGCAGTAAACAAACATCAGGACCATAACCTGAAGAAATTCAGATGTCATATTTAAAAATCTCAAACTGTATCAGAGGGTTCAGTCTCAGACTTTAAAAGGTGAACTAAAATGATTAAAAGAAGAAATATAAAAGAACAAGACATGGCTAGTATCAAAGAGAACGTCTAGAAATTTACATGTAATCATTTAAATAAAAACTCAGAGAGTATATTAAACAGAATATTAGATTCAGCTGAAAAGTGAATTAATGAACTGAAAAATATATCTGAAGAAAACTATAATGTAACTCAATTAATATGGATGATATGAACTACAGATAGACATAAAGAACAGACTGAGTTGCTCTAACATATATGTCTAATACAACTTCCACATGGAAGAAACAGAGGGTAGAATTCCCCTTAAGAGAAAAGATCACATACGTTTATTCTCTCCTATTACTACACATCCATCCATTCATCCATCCACCTAATCCTTAATCCTTATATATTCACTCACTAAACATTTATTCAAATATATACTCTGCCTTTATATTGTGTTATGTGCTTTGTGCACAGAAATAAAAATGTAATCCCATACTTACACTTCCAAAAAATTGCTTAATGTTATGTAATCATCCTTAAAATGGTCAGAAACTCTCAAAGGGAAGAATCTAAAGTTTAATTAGGATCTCAGTTAGGTTACCATCTCAAATGCTGCAATATAGTACAAGTACAAAGTAGTAAAATTAACTGTCCTGAGGAAAAAGGAAAAAAAATGAGAAGGGCATTTATATAGGTATATTAATGTGTACATAACACAGCAAGAAGAAATTACGCAGCTGGCATGAGCCATGGTTGATGTTGCCTTCAGCCGGCACCTCCGATTGTTGGGTTTTTTACTGAAACCTTCATTCCTGAGCATCTGGGCTCTTGATGTCCAATCTGTCTTGAACTGCAGGACTCTTCCATTAATCTTTACCTCTTGACTTAATAGAGGCACCTTAGGATCAGTTGGGTTCCAGCCATACTCCTTCATGCCCCTGTTTTGCAGCAGTCACTCTATTTCCCCAAGGGAGCCAGGACCTAGCATCACTTTTTTGCTGCTTTATCTAGCGTCCCCAGGAGGAGTAAATGAACAGATGGTAGTTGCCACCTCTAATTTAGGGGGATTATTGTTAAATCCTTTGATAGAATCATTTCTCCTTTGGATACTGAAAACTAAGTCAGCAGAGTAAAAAGTCATGGAGATTGGGAGCAAATATTTTGTGAATGAGTCATTGGGTGTAACTAAAAGATGTGCCCATCTCATTCCCCTCTGGTGCTGGGACTCATGTCTGCTAGCCAGTCCTCTTCAGAGTGTCTACCATATCCTGTAGGACAGCATTTCAAGCATGAAAAATGTTATGTACCGGTTGATATGATAACGGGGTATTTAGTAAGCAATTCCAGCTACATCTGGGGGATGGGGAAACAGATGTGATCAGTGAATTTTTATTGCACTGACATTTCTTTTTACAATAAAAGGACTTTTTTTGGCCAGAAGCAATGTTGTGTGACATTCCGTTAGGATGAATAACCCATCTAGTAAGTCCATGGTATTGAAAAGACTGTCCAACATGAAAGGCATATCCAAACTCAGAATAAGTGTTTGTTCCAGGGGATGTAGCAGGATTCAGCATAATTAATCTGCCACAAGATGGCTTCATGGTTCAATTAAGTGTTCTACCATATTGGAGGGTATGGGCTGTAGTTGGCAGATTTGCTGACTGACTGGGACAATAGCCAGACAGTCATAGTGAGAATAGGTCCTTCCTGATGAGTCTGTGTATACCTCTGTCCCTGCCAATATGGATGACTGTGCAGAAGCCCAGTGAGCAGGATTGGCAGGCTGGAGAAAGAGGCTAACTGGTACCACAGGCTAGTTGAGCGCCACCTAATTACCAAGCAGCTTCTCTGCAGTAAAGGCATTATAATCAGCATCAATATGAGATACAGATATTCTCCTTGTGGTCAGTCCTCTGATCCTGTCTCTTCTAAGAACTTGACAACCCATCCAGTCAAACCAATCAGGACCTTCTTTTCGGCAATGTGGACAGAAAAAGTACTTGAAGCTCTGCCCACTGGGGCTATTTCTTTCCTTTACTTCATTTCTCTTCAGGTCCACCCCAGGGTGGGCTCTAATACCATGGTGGTCTACCTTTGCCTGTTGTCAGTCACAGATTTCTCTTTCGTATCAGCTAGTCATAGGAAACTTCCCATGAAGCAGTGTGAGCCCGTGAAGTGAGCTGAGGGAGAGACAGCAGCTTGGGAGATGTAGCCCTGCTAGAAAAGTGGACAATGTTCTTTTTCAGTTTTTTCCTTGAGGATCTTCCTAAGGCTGGTCTCTAATACACCAATTTCTCCTTGATTGTGGAGTATATTACTTACAGCCAGTTTTAGAACTAAGTAGATCTGAAAACTCCAAATTTATGATGGTCAACTTGTAATAGGAAAGAACCTTTGTATTTTATTACAAGTTAATCACTAAAGGGACGTTGCCTATAAGCTTAAATTATACTTAATGGCCCATCTCTGGGAACCCTGCCTCCCAGGTAATGAGTATTAAGCTAAAATACCTTTGTTTAGCTCACAGGAAACATCCTGACCAGGCCCATCTGTGAACGACTGCAGGAAGGAAGAAATTAACACATCCTCTCTGGAGGCTGACCAGAACCAGGAAATGTTTGACTTTACTCCGTCCCCTTTTAGTTTAAAAGAAGCCTGAATTCTAACTCAGGCAAGATGGTTCTTTGGGACATGAGTCCACCGTCTTCTTGGTCTGCTGGCTTTTCTATTAAAGTTGCTATTCTTTGCCCCAGCAACTCATCTCTCGATTTATTGCCCTGTTGTGCAGTGAGCAGTATGCGTTTGGACTCAGTAACAAACTGAGGTTCCTGATCACAAGATGTTCTGTGGTTAGCAGGACTCAGTGACAAGCAAACAGTTGTTTTCCAAAAAAGTAGTTATACACCAAAGAGAACAAGGGTTTCTTCAAAATTCTTGGGAGCCTTCATTATGACTCTTCTGCTGGGATTTTGCCACAAGCTTAATACATTATCTTAATCTGCCCAAGGCATTTAAACTGCCATACCCCATTGAATTGGCTGAGTCATGGGGATCAAAGGACAGAGCTTTTGCAGTATAGCTTGGGCAAGATAAAAACTCTTCTCTTGCTCTCAAATTAAGTAGAGTGTCAGATCACCGTATAAACAAGTTACCTTGTAAATATAGTATATATAGCTTCCAAAATGCAAGGATCCCACCAAGACTTGTATGTATGGGAAACTACAACTTATTTTTAGTTTTGAAGGGGATATCCTGCCTTGTGCCAGGTTGCCCATCTGCCAAAACTTCACTGAACTATCAGATCCCTCTAAATTTGTGACACCTACCTCCTATCTTCTGATGAGCCTGTGTCTAACTTGAGCCTCCAGGCAACTTGCTACTTCCTGCTCTTCAGGTTATATTATTGTTATCATCAATATGGTGCACCAGTGAGATATGTTGTAGACTGGGAAACAGTCAAGATCCTTGGGAACTAAATTGTGGCACAGGGCTGGGGAGTTGATGTTTCCTGAGGCAGGATAACAAAGATGTACTACTCTCTATTTCAGGGGAATCTAATGGTTTCTGGTGTTTTTTTCTGCTTGTGGAGATTTGAAAAGAAAATCACTGGATCAGTAGCTGCTTACCAGGTGTCACTGGCTATACTAATTTAGTCCATTAAAAAGAGTACATCTTGGGCTTACCTGGTGACGCAGTGGTTGGGAGTCCGCCTGCCGATGCAGGGGACGCAGGTTCGTGCCCTGGTCTGGGAAGATCCCACATGCCGCGGAGTGTCTGGGCCCGTGAGCCATGGGGCTTCCCTGGTGGCACAGTGGTTAAGAATCCGCCTTAATGAATGAATTTAGGGGACACGGGTTCGAGCCCTGGTCCGGGAAGATTCCACATGCTGCGGAGCAACTAAGCCCGTGTGCCACAACTACTGAGCCTGCGCTCTAGAGCTCACTAGCCACAACTACTGAGCCCACGTGCCTAGAGCCTGTGCTCTGCAACAAGAGAAGCCACCGCAATGAGAAGCCCGTGCACCACAAGGAAGAGCAGCCCCCGCTTGCCACAACTAGAGAAAAGCGTGCGTGCAGCAGCAAAAACCCAACGCAGCCAAAAATAAAATAAAATAAAAAAAAGAAAAAGAGTACATCTGGAATAGCAACATTTGTTGGCATCATCAACTAGCCCAAGTTATGAAAATTCACTATTACTTTCTCAGAATCAATGATATTTTGCATTAACTAAACTAGAGAATTAAACTGGGCATGTTAGAATTACCACCCTGCATTTTCTAGCCTTCAATGGTAGCAATAATCTCTATGCTCCTAGGGGTGTAGTATTGCTCTTGATTTACTATTCTGTACAAAAAGAGAGATAGACAGGCTCCAGGTGGACCTATTTTCTGTAGTTCTTACTCTATGAGTTGGAAATCTACTGTGATTATTTTTCCAGCTACTGAAATGTATTCAAACATTATGTTCAGGACCTGGGGAAATAACCATGTTATGAGTTGTGGGTCACACATACCCAATTGTGAGGGAGTTTTGGGTGGAAATTCTTTTCATAACTTATAGTTCTGGGAGTATAACATATTGAATATTTATATCTGTGTGTATTGTGGAGGGGGTCTTCTCATTGGGAAAAAAGCCTAGATACTTCATGAGACATAATTTTTGCTATTTTTGGGACTTGAAGGAATTCAGGGTAATCTCAAAAGATCTAGGGTTAAGAAAAAGAAAAAAGAAAAAAAAAAGAGAAAATCTGTGAGGAGTCAGGAAACAACAAACACACAGGGGGAAAGTAGGGATTTCTCCAAAGTCAGGAACCGAATTGTCACTGCTTCCAAGAAACTGTGCCTTGGCCTGGTGAAAAGGTAGGGGTGGGAAGCTGCTAAATCTGAGTGTCCAGAATAAGCCTAGGAAACTTGAAGGTGGCCTGAGTGGTCACAGGTTGGTAGCCTATCCTAGCTCAAGGCTGAGGGAAACCAAATCCTTGCTAAATATCTTCATTTTAGGTTTTTATGTTTCCACTCATTAAGATCAACCAAATACAAGCCTACCATCAAAGATTACTAAACATGCAAAGGAACTAAACTACATGAGTGAGAGTTAGCCAGGTAACCTATGACATATTAGACCCTCAAGACTCTGAACATGGGAATCATAAAATAGACGTCTATAAGATGTAGAAGACCAAATGATATTTTATAAAATTAAGAAAAAATAGAAGATGGAATAACCAAAATGTGCAAACTACAAGGCACTATTTAAAATGTCTGGGCATATATAAAACAGTATGAAATACAATTTTTAGAAATGAAAAATGTAGTCGTTGAAAAATGAACAGATTGGTTAAAGAGCAAATTAGATATAAGATAAGAGAAACAATTTAACTGAGAGACAGACCTGAAGAAATTAACTGGGATACAACACAGAGAAATAAGGATGTATAAAATAGGAAAGAAATGTTAAGAGATGTGGAGGATAGAAAGAGGAGGTCTAACATCATGTTACTTGAAGTATAATACATGGAACAGTAAGCAAGAGCCCCGCTTAGGAGATTGTTAGAAATTCAGACTCAGCCTCACTGATGACCTCTTGAATCTGAATCTGCATTGGTCAATAAACTCCCCACGTGGTTCATATGTACCCAAAGGTTTGAGAAACTGGGTGAACAAATTTAGAATTTGAATCCCAGAGAGAGAATATAAAGAGAATGGAGAAGAAGCAATATTCGAAGAGATAAAGAATTGATGGATGACATGAATTCACTTATTCATACCAAGAATAAATCAGAAGAAATTTACACCTAGAAAGATTATAATCAAACTAGAACACCAAAACCCAAAAATAAATCCTAGAGAGAAAAGACAATTAGACATTTGACATCTACAGTGATTTCAATAGCAACAATAGAAGCAGAAGAAAGTGGAATAATATCTTCAAAGTGCTGGGAAAAAATAAAATAAAAAACCTCTCTGTATCCACCAAAACTACCTTTTAAGAAGAAAAGCAAAATAAAGACATTTCATAACCAAAAATGGAGAGAATTTATCAACAGATCTATACTTGAGAACTTCTGAAGGAAGCATTTAAGGAAGAAGAAAGATTATTCTAAAAGGCATGCAAGGAGTGGCGAACAAAGAAACTGATAAACCTGTAAATAAGTCTAAACAAACATGATCTGTATAAAATCGTATCTAATTTGTGAGAATTAAACAAAGGGCAGAATTTAAATACTTGACGACTAATATTATGTAAATTGGGAGGGGTGGTTAAAATTAAAGTGTTTTTAAATCTTTGTATCATCTGGGTTAAGGTCAATATGTTAACCATGGACTGCACTGTGCTAGGTACTCACCATAAAATTTCCAGGAAAACCCCTAGAAGAATAGAAATAAACAGTATAAATTTTCAGAAGAAAGTACAGTTATCAGAAAGAGTGTACAAACTTCCAGTTTGATTTTAAAATAAAATTGTTTACATTAGTTTTAAATGTATCTAGTATGGAATCAAAGTACGATAGCATTTGAGATATACCATCACCTACCTATTTAAAAGATACAAGAACAAGATTGTCATTAATAAGCAGAAATTCTGCATTGCTCCAGTTTTCAATTTAGGCTAGATTTCCATTTCCCTCTTCCTGATACATTTTTAAAAATTTTATTGAAGTACAGTTAATTTGCAATGTTGTGTTAATTTCTTCTGTACAGTAAAGTGACTCAGTTATACATATATATATTATTTTTCATATTCTTTTCCATATGGCTTGTCACAGGATATTGAATATAGTTCCCTGTGCTACACAGTAGGACCTTGTTGTTTATCCATCCCGTATGTAATAGTTTGTCTCTGCTAACCCCAGACTCCCAAGCCTTCCCTCCCCCACACCCCTCCTCGTTGGCAATGACAAGTCTGTTCTCTGTATCTGTGCATTTCCCTCTTCCTTCAAAAGTTATAATAATATATAGTTGTCCCTCTGTATCTACAGTTTTCTGCATCCTCAGATTCAACCAACCATGGATCAAAAATGGTTTTAGTCCGTGGTTGGGAAACCCACGGATATGGAGGGCCAGCTCTTTTCTTTGTACTACCAAGGGAGTTGAGCAGCTGAGGATTTTGGTATCCATGGAGGCACCTGGAACCAATCACCCTCAGATACTGAGGGACAACTATACTTCCTGGTGGAAGGTTTTTAACTGATTTATCACAACTCTTTCCATAATTATGGGTATAGATTAATATTAATTTTTATTTCCTATGATATGTCTATTTTATTAAAATTTAAAATTTAGTTGCTATTACACTTATTATTAGTGCACAATTGGTCAAAACAACACATGTATTCCACATTTTGACCAATATAACTAAACATACAAAGTAAAATTTTATTGCAAATGCATCACTTATTGGACAGTACTACTTGGTTTCAATGAATTTATGTATCCAAGAGTTGCTAGAAAGATACAAGATTTAGCAGTAATTGTATTCCTCTTTTGTGTTTTATAAGATGTAAATCCTGAGAAAACTTTTCACACAAATAAGTAGATGAGAATAGAAGGAGTTTTATTATAGAAAGTCACCCACAGTGAAATTCCTTTAACACAACTGAATGATGATTTCTGAAGAAGGGAAGCTGATGTAATCCCTTTTTAAAAAAAAAATGGCAGTAAAATATACATAACAAAATTTAACCTTTTAATTACTTTCAAGTGTATTCATTGGCATTAAGCACATTCATATTGTTGCACAACCATTATCACCAACCATCTCCAGAGCTTCATCTCCCAAAACTGAAACTCTGAACTCACTAAACAACCAACTCCCCATTCCTCCCTTCTCAGCCCCTGGACAGCACCATTCTACTTTCTGTCTCTGTGAATTTGACTACTCTAGATATCTTATATAGGTGGGATCATACAATATTTGACCTCTTGTGACTGGCTTATTTCACTTAGCATGATGTCTTTGAGCATAATGTCATCCGTGTTGTAGCATATCAGAATTTATTTCCTTTTTAAAGCTGAATGATATTGTACTGTATGTATACAGCACATTTTGTTTATCCATTCATCTGTTGATGGACACTTGTGTTGTTTCCACTTTTGATTGTTGAGAAAAATTGAATCCCTCTTTAATAAGATAAGTACTGGACAATTATAATATCCAGTTGCAACCTTCTGCTTCTTATTTGGTACACATCCAAATGAGTTTTCCTTTAGTCTCTAGTGGGCAAATTATGAAGTAGCAAGCAAGCACAATTCCTCTGACCAAAGAAGCCAGTTATAAAACTTTTCCTGCTTCCATTTCCTTCCCTTGTTGAATGTTTGTAAATTATCTGTGGAGAATAAAATTAAATGGTCATGCTTTTGAGGTGCCAGACTATAGGAACACCAGTGACAGTTCCAAGTCCAAGACTTTCCAAATGAAGGAAGGATTTCACATGGCTGAGAAATCGCCTGGCCAGCAATGCTTGCTTTTCCAAGTGTCTCCAATGTATTCCAAGCATAATGCATTACTTACGTGCCAGACTATAGGAACACCAGTGACAGTTCCAAGTCCAAGACTTTCCAAATGAAGGAAGGATTTCACATGGCTGAGAAATCGCCTGGCCAGCAATGCTTGCTTTTCCAAGTGTCTCCAATGTATTCCAAGCATAATGCATTACTTACTATACCCCACTCTTTTTTTTTTTTTTTTTTTTTTGCTGTAAAAAGCTTTATGGTTTCCATTTGGTCCAAGGCTTGGGAGAAAGCTCCAGGGCGGTTAAAAAGCTGCCTAGTGGCTACAGGGAGGGGCTTCAGGTAGAAACCCCGACGCCAAAGGGGCTCCTCAAAGGCCGCTGGGCTCCAGAGCCTCCTAGGCCTGCTTGAGGTGAGCCTTTCGAAGAGACACCCACCCAACCCAGCCTGGGGACCAGCCGGCCCGCGGAGGTTGGTCAGGTGGTCACCCCTCTTCTTGATGAGTTTCACCTGATCATATAGGACAAGGCTCCCCAGGAAGCCACAGAGGCGGGGATCTGCGCAGGCAGAGCCCAGGGCACGCAGGTCCACAAGGGCCTGGTTCTGGCTCTCCTCCACGAGCACGGCAGCTTCCATAGTATCCTGGGTTTTACCCCACTCATCTGGAGATGGCTTCTGCACGTTCTGGAAGAGGGCGCGGCCGCCACACTTGTTTTGTGTTTTCAAGAGATGCTTGGCTCCCTCGCACTTCTCCTTGGCCAATTCACGTTAAAAGTTGCCCATGGGGGCTTCCCTGGTGGCGCAGAGGTTGCGCGTCCGCCCGCCGATGCAGGGGAACCGGGTTCGCGCCCCGGTCTGGGAGGATCCCACGTGCCGCGGAGCGGCTGGGCCCGTGAGCCGTGGCCGCTGAGCCTGCGCGTCCGGAACCTGTGCTCCGCGACGGGAGAGGCTACAGCAGAGGGAGGTCCGCATACCACAAAAAAAAAAAAAAGAAAAAAAGTGGCCCATGCCCTCCAGGGCCACGTTGTCGCAGTCGAAATAGAAGCTCAGAGAGAGGGAGGTGTAGGAGGCCCGCAGATGCGTGTCGGCCAAGGGGGTTGACAGCGGCCACCACCTCAGTGGGATAATTCTGACGAATCTGGAAGCTCGTGGTTGATCAGTAGTAAGCAGTTAAGCTCAGTAAGTGGTGTTGGCTGGTGCCGGTGACCAAGGGTAGCTGAGTGGCTGATTCTGAAGGTTGCGACTGGAAAAAGGTTGGAGGGTGATCAGAGTCTGGAGCAGGGGTGTCCCTGTGGGTCTGTCCCACCCAAACACTGTTGAAGCGAGAGACAGATCCGCGGCACTGCCTAGCACACTGCCTACACCCTACTCTTGAGGAATGTGCTGACCTCCTCTGCTGCAGTAAATGAATCTTATCAGTCCTTGTCTTAGTTTTCTATTGCTGCATAACAAATGACTGCAAATTTCAAAGCTTAAAGCAGCACACACTCGTGAGCACACAGTTCTACGGATCAGAAGTCTAGGTGGGTTCAGCTACATCCTAGGTATAAGATCTCACAAGGCTGAAGTCAGGGTGTTGGCTGGGCTGGGCTGGGCTCTTATCTGGAGGCTCTGGGAGATAATCTGCTTCCAAACTCATTCTTATTGTTGGCAGAATCTGGTTCCTTGAGGCTGTACATCAGAGGTTGCCTGTTTCCTCGCTGGCTGTCAGCAAGGGGTTGCTCTCTGCTCCTAAATGCTGCTTGCATTCCTCCTCATGAGGCCATTTCCATCTTTTATCCAGCAATGGCACACTGAGTTCTTCCCATGTTTTAAATTTCTCTGACTTTCTCTTGAAAAACCACACAACTAGAGAAAGCCCGCGTGCAGCAACGAAGACCCCGTACAGCCAAAAAGATAAATAAAATTAAAAAAAAAAAGAAAGAAAACACAAATGTAGAGTTTAAATAAATAAATAAATAAATAAATAAATAAATATATATATATAGTTGTTGCTAATATGGTTGCTATGTGAGGAAAATTACATGAAAGATTTATGTTTTGTGAAGCTCTTTGTCTTAAAAAAGAGTATAGCACTAAATATAGTTTGAATATGTATAAAAAATAGATAAAATAATTATGGATAATTTTAGAATATTATAAATAAAATTATATATGTTTAAAACAGTAAATAATTATTATTAAATGTGCAAATAAAATATAATTAAAATCATTAACTAATCCCTGTTATATTTAGTCACAATAATATTTTGAAAAAAAATTTTAGGAACAACATATTATAGCCAAAATATTAAGATATCATCTAGTAATGATTTACAAAGTTTTTTTAAAAGTCAATCAATTATATTTAAATTATTTTTCAAGAGTTTGGTCTAAGTGTTGTAAATTCATTATTGCTTCCAGTTAGAATTTTCAGCTGCAAGGCTGATGTTCTTTTCAGTAACAGAAACCTTGAGAGATTCTGACCATTGCCTCAGATAAGGGGAGGAAGCCCCTAAACAAAGACAGTAACTTCACATGTGAATGAGAACTTGGGATCTGGGATGCAAAGTTCAGGCTCAGGTGGTCAGGAGAGAAAATCTTCAGGTTGCAAGAGGGTAGGAAAAAAATTAGTGTTGTGTGGGAAAAGGTGATTTGTTAAGGTGGACTCCCTGTGCAAACAGGAGAAAGGGAGTAGCAAAATTGAAATGCGAATGTGCTAAAGCTTATGGGGGCCAATCGGCTTCACAGATATTGTCTTTTGACCTGAAAGTTAAAAGTACTTCTGTGTGGGGACTTTCCTGGCGGTCCAGTGCTTAAGACTTCGCCTTCCAATGCAGGTGGTGCGGGTTTGATCCCTGGCCGGAGAGCTGGGATCCCACATGCCTCGCAGCCAAAAAACCAAAACAGAAGCAATGTTTTAACAAATTCAATAAAGACTTAAAAAATGGTCCACATCAAAAAAAAAAAAATCTTAAAAAAATAAAGAGTACTTCTGTGTCGGTGTGAATGCCCCAGGGGGGAAAAAAAACAGTAAACTTGTGGTTGTGTGGTGTGATGTTCATCATGCCCAGAGAGCATTCTACCAAGTGACTCAGACTCTTGACTCTGTTGGCCCAGGAGGTAGTCAGCCTATCCTGGCATCTCCATATAACAATTTTGTTAAGAATAACTAAACCGATACACAGAAATGAAAATCACATACATATAAAGAGTCATAAGTGGTCTGGAACTGAGACTGGACTGAATGTAATGTGTGAAATGTGTAATTCCCTCAAGTAATTGTTTGCACCCAGTGACGTACATAGGGACCAAAGAATCTGGAAAAACCACAGTATTAACAACCTGTCTTGAGCTGTGACTTCCAGGGAAGTTCAGAGATTTACAGACATGTCTTGTAGATAATGGGTGGGAAAGACAATGGAATTCAGGTTTTGTGAAACATGTTGGATATGCTCAGGGTCTGAGGAAGTTGTGAGTGCACATATAACACAGAGGCTGTTACACACACTTGAATCTGTCCCTCTCCAGCCAGTAAGAGTGCTCCTTGGAGGAAACATTTGTGTTCTCACTTCAGAAGAGTCTGCTGAACTCTCAAGACACCAGGAGATGATAGAGCTGTAAGGATCTGTACTTAGCACAGCAGAAGCCCATGTAGCATACTGGACAGGAAGCATGACAGTTCTGAACAACTGAAGCCAGCAGAGATGAAGATTGCAATCAGTTGAGGTCACTGGCTCTCAAATGCTAATCACATATCATATGATTGATTGCCTGGTAACCCCAGGAATGGCTTTGTGAGGTATGTGGTAGCTGTCTGTATCTCTAATCCTCATGCTTTCCAATATGCTCTTCCTGTTGGATTAGCATTCTACATACTACGGTGTTGAGGCTGGGGGTTAGGGGTGGTAACAGAGGGTGTGAATCTCTCTTGGTTGGAACCACTTGCAAATTGCAGTGGAAGTTGGAAATGGATCCACCCCTTGTGTAGCCCTATGACACTTCCTATGTGACACCAACAACTCCCTACTTGCAGTGCCGCAGGAATAGTTTAGGAGCATTTCTGTTTTACCATTTCATGCCTGATATCATGTGGGCTACACTTGCTCCCAAGTTGTGTCTCTTCCAACTAGTATGTCTTTGGTCACACAGAGTCTGAATTCCCTAGGGACCTGAGACAGTTTTGAGGATTGGCTCTACCCTGCTGACCATTCTGTGGTACTTATACAGATTTAATCTTTTAGTACATCCAGAGAATTATCAGTTCTCAGGGATGTTATACGGTGCTCCCTATAATTTTGTAAATCACTTGGTTAAACGATGTTAAGCAGGTTCCTTTCCTGCAAGACTTTTCAGGGTCTTAATATGCTAATGTCATTTGGAACAAGGAGATGATATGGTATTCAGCATTTCACAAATTTATTTGAAAATTTCTCATAGAATACTCATTAACATCCCTCTCTCACATAGTTCTTATTAATAGCTTACAGGACGGTCCTGTTTCAAGGAGTACAGTTTGAGAAATATTGTTTTACAGAAATTAAGAAAAACCTTAGCCTGACCTTTTGAATTAAAGAAAATCCTATCAATCCCTGGCAGAGCTGACCTATTATTTCTGGGTGAAATTCCAGTGTCATTAACACAATTATATTAGCCAAATAACCTCTTTGAGCCAGTGGGGACAATCTGTTACCTCCTGTTTTAAATTTCCAAATAATTCCCTTGGGAATTAACATCTAGTCCACTGAAAGAAAAACAAAATTCTTCCCCATGGAAGAACTCTAACTGCTTTGTTATATAGTCATGGTTACCTATTTTTCCTATTTTTATTAATTTTGTTTAAAAAAAATCACTAAACAAATTGTAAAAGGACATTGTCTAGGTTTTACTGTTGAGTTTTAGAAATGAATTTTATTATAATTTGGTATAGTAAGATAGTCATTTCCCAGGAGGATAATCGTCTGAATCGGATCTTTCTTCTAGTCAAATATAGGAGTAAGTGGCTAAGACCAATGTTCCCCCCTGCTTGTGATGATGTGATTTACCCACACAGGGCCTTTGAATGCCATGTTCTCAGATGGGGGTTAGAAACATGAACTTTCTGGTGCTTTAAAGTTCACTAGGACTGAGACATAGCTGGGGTCATGGGTCTCTAAGTGACAGAAAATCTTACGACTTCCAGGTATTTGTGATTGGGGGATGATTATTTCCAAAAATGTGGATAACGTAACTTGTGATATAAAGAAGGGCAAAAAATGAGCATGTGTTCTTTGACTGGCAGGTTAAGAGAAAAGCCCTGCTTGAATGTATACTTTTGAGGTGATGTTTGTGACCCCAAACTATGGGTATTAAACCCTTGTTACCTTTAGCTCTCCAGCAAATGATGACTTCATAGACCAAAGTAATACAGCACAAGTTAAATGCCAGGGTTTCCCAGAGGCTTATTCTTTTTCCTTCTGTAATTACCAAATATTTTGTGGGGATGTGCCATGAGACTATGTAAATGCCAGTTCCTCACCAGACTTTCAGTTTATTTGTTTATTTATAACTGTCTTGTCTCAGGTTTTCTTAGTTCAGTGGGTTATAATCTATTACTACTATTATGTATTTTGATGATCTAATTGTCTCCAGTTTGGCCAGTGGGAGCGCCTTCAAGATGATTTCTCTGTCCTTTAAAAATATCTCATTCATTCTGTGAGCATTTTCTGGCACAAGATGTTCTAGGCTCATGTTTTGCCTGTTCCAGCCTTGGAATTAACCATTTTACCAAGGAGCCCTGGTTCCTTTCAGTGAGGAGCTGTATTTAGATATATTTTTGACAACAGTATGTCTAAATCCATCTGTTTTAATAGTATCCTATCATAACAATATAAATACAATTACCTATTCATGCTTGGCTTGTGTAGAAATGTGTGATCTGAACAGATGACCACTAATCTTTTCGGTGTGGTTGTTCATTTTAGTATTTTTTTTATAAGGGAATATACAGATGTAGTAATGTGTATAAAGGACAGAACACAACCAGATATCTGTATATAAATTAGCATAGATGAGTCCTAGTTCTAAAATTTACTTCTGGGGAAGAAATGAATCTCATTTATTTCTAACAGGGCAAATTAGATAAGAAATCCAATTAGTTTCCCAAATCCTGCTTTCATTCCTTAAATCAGTTCATTAGAGATGTCACATTGTTACTTTTAGAGTCCACAGCTTGGATTTGATAAGAGACCAAATGTATGCCACTCCTAAAACTAAAATATGAAACGTAATCTATTTAGAATGTGATTTTAAAACACTGGCCTTGGGTGCCTCTTCCCATGTGAGGGCAATCACATCTAAGTTAAAAACACTTGACCTGAAGGGGTGCCTCCTTTTGTTTATTTATCACATCTTACTGAGAAAATAGTTCTGATTTTCTTGAATTCTCTTTGTATTTGAGCCAGTTGGAAAAATAACGTGATTATTTCTATTCTTGGTTTTCAAACTGTTCTTTTTCCCTTTCTCTTTCCCTTATTATGCTTCTCACTTCCTTTTGTCCTTCTCCTTCCTTGCCTGGCTCTGCTTTGCTGGTTCACATCCTCTCTGGATACAGTCAGTCATCAGTGGTGGAAAAATGTGACTGCCAGGAAGCCTACTTTCGTTTTTAAAACTAAATGTGTTGACAGCCTTTAAATTTACACCCTTGTCAGAGATGGCATGGAACATTTAAGCTTTGTTCCTGATTTCTGACATTTAACTCTGTCGAACAGTGTGGAAGATGAAATCCAGACCTTCATATTGGTAAAAGACATATTAATTTCTTTACAATATGTGTCTTTTAAAGTTCTTCTTTCAGAATAAATTATGTGGCCATAAAAATTATATGTTAATATTAGATAGATCATGATTTTCTAAAATTTTTTCTAAATTTTTTCTAAAAATTCTTGTTCCTTAAACTTGCAAATAAATGATGCTTACTCCAAGAAATGTCATAAATAATTTGCAAAAGAACATTTTATAAAATATAAGATGTATTAAAATCCGTATTGAATATAATGTATCTTTTTTCCCTGATGATTTAGGTTTATTGTAATCAATAAATAATTTTGTTACAAAGGAAAGCAAATACTGAGGGCAAATATTGAGGTATATAAACCTTTTTTATTCCATTAAAAAGATGATAGCCTTCTAAACAAAAAAGTTCTTCTTTCAGGAACTGTGACCATACCCTTCTAGAAATGAAATTTTTTGAGAACTCTAAAAGTGTATGTCTGGTCCATGCGAAAAAAAACAACCTACTTCTGGACAATTGGCCAGATAGAGAAAGCCTAGCAGGTATATTATCTATAAATGTGACCTTCAAATTCTGATATTTGTGAACAGGTCTCTCACACTTTATGATGAATGATGTTATAGGAGCTAATTAAAAAATGAGCAAATTTTAAAATAACTTTCTACTTTTGCAATTCTTTGGCTTTGTGACTCAGGAATCATATTTCTCTCATATGGTGTTTGATAAATTTCAGTGTGTATACTGTAGTTCATATCCAGCCTTAGCCTGGTTCTTTTAAATTGCCTAGGGACTTGTCTAAAAGAATGTTCAAAATATACTCTATGACACATAAACAGTTTAATTTAAAGGTCAATGGAAATTTAAAAATCCAAATACACAATAGAAAGTATAATCAAATAGCAAGTCAGAATTCATTTCCTCGTATTTTTCATCCTCATTTCTTTTGAAATATAAACCAGCTCTTTAGGCTAATAAGCCTTTACAAGCTAATGTATATTTGATGTTAACAGTTATACAAATATATTATCATGCATTTAGATCCTTTTAAAATTTTTACAAAGAAAGCTTTTTTGTCATCATCTATTTGGGCTGCTATAACAGAATCCCATAGAGTGGCTCATAAACAACAGATATTTATTGCTCACAGTTCTGGAGGCTGGGAAGTCCAAGATCAAGGCATTGGCAGATTTGGTGTCTGGTAAGGGCACGCTTCCTGGTTTATAGGTGGCCATCTTCTCACTGTGTCCTCAGATAGTAGAAAGGGTGAGGGAATTCTCTGGAGTCTCATTTATTTATAAGGGCACTAACCCCATTCGCAAGGGCTTCACTCTCATGACCTAATCACCTCTCTAAGGCCCATCCTGCAAATACTAGCATCACATTGAGGAATGGGTTTTAACATATGCATTATGGGGGGACACAGACATTCAGTCTATAGCACTTCTTATTTAGAAATTATATTCTTTTTGATAAAGAACATTTAATACAGTCACCTCTTCACAGAAGGCTGAATAATAACAACTATAGCTCAATTATGGCTCCTATTTATTGAGCATTTACTACATACTTGGCTTTTTCATGTATCTTTCATTTAATCCTCATGGCAACTCTACAAGTTACATAATATTATGTCTCTTTTACAGATGAGGAAACTGAGGCTCACTGAGCCTTAAGTAATTTTCCCATGATCCCACAAATAGAAAATGATAGGAAGATGGAGAAACCCAAGTCTTGCTAATTAAAAAATTCATAAAAACGCTTTCCATTACAACGACAGTCCCTGAACAAACCTTCCAATGCAATTTGATATATTTTCTTTCTTAGAACTGCTCTCTCTATCCGTGTACTGAAACGTGAACCCTGATTCTGAGCCTCTTGCTTTCACTTTTCTATGTACTCACTAAAAATTATGTAGAATTATTTTCATTGGACATAATAGGCGCCAATAAATATTTATTGAGTGCAGAATTGATTCCAGAACAATACCATTTTCATGTTTTTAAAGGACAATAACACCTTAATAAGCATGACCTGTGGCGTGGTGTGTGTTGGTGAGATCTTTGGACAACGCTGGTTCCCAGATCTCCACAGCAGAGTATCAAAAAGTAAGACATTCATTCATGAAATAACAACTTCTCCCAGCAAAGGAGCTCTTAAGCCACACTGGCATTTTACAAATACAGTCTCATTCAGCCAGTCATTTCCTGGGGTGTGTAGGGATATGAAGGCCGATCATGTTTGTGCAAACCTCACTGTATTTTTATGCCTGAAAAGGGAACTCAGTGACAGTCGCTACAATTGTCTCAGCTTCCCTTTGAAAGGCATCTCACCAAGGTCAAGTATTAAGAAATGAACTTTTTGTTCCTTTGGTCACTATCATGAGAACTTGAAGATAAATAAGACTTGTACTGTGCAAAGATTCAAAGCTGCAGCTAGATACTACATGTTCTAATGCATCGTCTATGATATGCTGTGAAAATTATATTTCTGATAAAATGCCAATCTAACTACTTTTTAACTAGAATTGCCCCATCACACAAATTGTACTGAGACATCGAATAAAACATTTTTACTTCACACTGGAATGTCTCACTATTTTTCATAAAGTTTTCTCATTTTCTCCCCAATAGATGTGCTTGTTGAACAAAGTAATTCTTTAGCATTGTGAGACCTGTGCTTCAGTCGGTGATTCAAAATAAGATGTACATTATTAAAACATAACCTCTTTTATCTTCAGTACCCATCACAAGATCTTTTCCTTCCTGAAAGACCACAAGTGGTTGAGGTTGAAGTGTGCTCTCTTGACACCTCAGAACCCAGACAATTGCTCTCTCCCTCCCAGTCTGTATTTCTGTCCTCTGCACAAGGTGCTCCCAAAGGCTGGCAGGGCAAGTTTGAAACAGGACTAACACTCTCCATTTCAAGTCGTGACCGAGGATCCTTGAGTATAAAAGCAGCCTTCAAGAGCCCATTTCATCTTGTAACAAGACTCTGCAGCTCATGCTGCTGAAATCTGGGTTGCCTTCGGAAACTCAGCTCATTACCTAGAGATGTGAAAAGTCTTGATTGACCTGTCCTGCTTCTAGAGCTGATAGAACTGTCAGCTCTCCTGTCACTCGGCCATCACCAGTCCTCAGATATAATAAAGGCCTTGAAGGTAATACAGGAAGTGAAGCATCCCAAAGGCGTAAGCTTCTCAAAAAGGAGGCTGCTTGTTGAACTAAATACTCTCCTTCAAGTGTCCAAATTCACAGCAAAGGGGAGTGAACATGCCTCAGGGTTGGTATTTTTCATCAGTGTAATTTTCTTTTCCATCTCAACGTGTTCGTATCACTTCAATCTGTGAATGTCCCAAGTGTAGCAATGTAAAGTTGAACCTGGCAAGGACAGAAAATTTAACTCAGCAAAGGCATGATTTGTGTGTGTGTGTTGAAGGGTATGCGTGGATAACAATGTTAGTTGTAAGGGGTGCTTTGTGTGTCTAAAGCAAAACTAAAACCCAGGTTTCAGTCAGTAATTATTCAATTCTATTCTATTTATTAAACCAGTAGTCAACATATACTGAGCTCTGGATCTTGACTAGCATTGTTCTCTCTGCTGAAGTTAGAGACAGAAGATGCTCTGAGAGAGATTGTTTATGCTCACAAGACATCCATGTTCTCCTTTACATTTCCCAGACTCTCTCGCTATTATGTTTGGACCATGTGACTAAGTTCTGGCCAATGAAATCTCTGCAGAGATGATATAAACTACTTCCAGACTTGACCCCTAAGAACATATCACATGACTCTCCAGGTCTCTCTCCTTTGCCATGTGACCTTGGAGGCCACATGTTCCAGATGGCATCACTACAAGGAAGAAGTAACTTGGACTCCTGGGTTTCTGCTTAGAAGAGCTATCCATCCCAGTCGGACTAAAGAAGATATGTATCGCATCTTCTTTACCCAGTCATCTGTTGATGGACACTTAGGTCGCTTTCATATCTTGGGTGTTGTAAATAATGCTGTATGAACACTGGGGTGCATGTATCTTTTAGAATTAGTGCTGTCATATTCTTCAGATAAATACCCAGAAGTAGAATAGCTTGATCATGAATGGAGATTCCTCAAAAAATTAAGAATGGAACTCTCAGTGGTTTTTTTGTTTTGTTTTTTTTTTTAAAGAAGATGTTGGGGGTAGGAGTTTATTAGTTAATTAATTTATTTTTGCTGTGTTGCGTCTGCGTTTCTGTGCGAGGGATTTCCTAGTTGTGGGGGGTGCATGTATCTTTTAGAATTAGTGCTGTCATATTCTTCAGATAAATACCCAGAAGTAGAATAGCTTGATCATGAATGGAGATTCCTCAAAAAATTAAGAATGGAACTCTCAGTGGTTTTTTTGTTTTTTTTTTTAAAGAAGATGTTGGGGGTAGGAGTTTATTAGTTAATTAATTTATTTTTGCTGTGTTGCGTCTGCGTTTCTGTGCGAGGGATTTCCTAGTTGTGGCGACCGGGGGCCACTCTTCATGGCGGTGCGCGGGCCTCTCATTATCGCGGCCTCTCTTGTTGCGGAGCACAGGCCCCAGACGCGCAGGCTCAGTAGTTGTGGTTCATGGGCCTAGTTGCTCCGCGGCCTGTGGGATCCTCCCAGACCAGGGCTCGAACCCGCGTCCCCTGCATCGGCAGGCGGACTCTCAACCACTGCGCCACCAGGGAAGCCCCTCTCAGTGGTTTTTAAAGTGTGGTTTTTATATTGGCAGCATCAGCATCACCTGGGAACTTATTAGAAATGCACATCCTTCCTTGAGCTCATTTGAGGTCTACTAAATAAGAAGCTCTCAGGATGGGACAAAAAAAACAAACAAAAAACTGTTTTAACCACTCCTCCAGGTTATTGTGACGTATACGAAAGTTTGAGAAGCATAGGTCTAAACTATTTTGTCAATACAGAGATAATCCTTGATCTCAAGGCTCTCACAGTCTAATAGACAGATGCCCTTATGTCATAGCCTCTTCATAGTTTTCCCAAGACGTCTTGCCTTAATAGAAACCAGCCTTTTCCCCAAGGATATTCCTTGTGGCCATCTCAAAGTGGTGCCTTGTATTCTTCTACCACTCACATTCCATACCTTGTGTTTAGAGATGGAATTGATGTTCTCTTTGCTTCTTCTAACTTAGTACTCCCTTACTTGCTTATAAGAAAAGTTGTTTTCTTTAAAGCCGATGCCATTCAGCTCTATCACCCCACCCCCTCCTGGTTCCTGTCATCTGGAAGCTTCTGGGTCTCCTTCATTTGTTGACAGTTTTGGCACCTGGCTCACAGTCTTCACCTCCACCACGAGTATGGATCGTATCTATGCACAGTTATACTTGTTTAAGTCTCTCCCAGGTAAAATAAATTCTTAAACTTCACATATCCCTAGAAACTTCTATCTTATTTCCCCTCTCCCCATTCACAACCAAATTTCTTGAAGAGCTGTCTATAATCATTGCTCCATTCTTTACTACTCTCAAAACCATTACCATCTAGCTATGCTCTCATCAGTCCACCAGAATACCTTTTGTGAAGGTCATGATGTCTTCCATGTAGCCGAATTCAAGTGATAATCTTGACACTCAATGACTGATGACCACAGCCTCCTTTTAAAATGATTTCTTCCCTAGTTCTCTTGATATCCTCTTATATCCTTCTGTTTCCCTCTTATATCTTCTGGCCAGTACTTCTGTGTTCTTTATACATACTCATCTCCCTCGAAGCACTGTCCTGGGCTTGTTCTCCACCCTCCATTTTGTTCTCATGCTCTAGTCCTTCCCTAAGGAATCTCAGATAGAACTCTGGTTCAATTACCGTGGATGTCTAGATGACTGGAAATTTCTATTTTCATTCAAGATCTCACTTCTAATTCCAGTCCCATATGTCCAACTGCCCACTGACTTCTCTTGGATACCCTCAAAAGTACCTTAAACTCAACATGTCCAGCCCTGAACTTAGAATCTTGCCATTTCCCCAAACATGATGTTCTTTCAGTATTTCTTATCTCGATGAATGATAATCTCATCAGACCATTTACACAAGCCAGAAACCCATGAGTTTTTCTTGATGCTGACTTTGCCTTCACTGTCTACATCCAACATATCACCAAGTCCTGTCTATCTGATCATACAGAATATCTCTCAAAATGTTCCTGTTCTCGCCCTTTCCACCAGCCTCACTCTTGTCCAGGCTACCGTGCACTCATGTCTGACCTATCATAATTGCTTCTCATGTGGCCTTTCCACATCTATTCTATGTCAGCCCATTCTTTCTTCTTAAAATCTTCCATTAGCTTTACATGGTTTTTAGAATAAAGAAAAAGATCATTATGGTCCTGTATGCCACCTTTCACAGATTCTTACAACTCCCTTCACACTCTTGCTCTTGTTCTCTTCCCTGTGTCTACAGAGCCTTCTTTCAGGTTCCCAATGCTGCCATCTTGCCTCCAACTACAGGGCCTTAGCACAAGTAAGTCTCTCTTATTTTTATTTTTATTTGAAGTGTGATTGATTTACATAGCCACTGGTTTGTTTATTTATTTATTTATTATTTATTTATTGGTTGCGCCATGCGACATGCGGAATCCTAGTTCCCCAACCAGGGATCAAACCCGAGCCCCCTGCATTAGGAGCACGGAGTCTCAACCACTGGACCACCAGGGAAGAACCAAGTCACTCTTTATAGAATGCTCTCTCTCGAACCTCATTCTCTTTATGTAGTGTTAGTACTATATCATACCTAGATCTCAGCTAAAGGGTCCCTTCCTCAGGGAAGCCTTCCCTGAATTTAAAGCCTTCATTCATTATAGGCCCTTATAGATTCTTATTCTTTTTCCACAGAGCCTCTTTTTTAGTTTTTGTTTCTTTGTTTGTTTATTCATATTATATTATTTTTGTTAAATGTCTTTCTTGCCCACTGGACATGTTCTGTGAAAGCAAAGATCCTTTTATTTGCCTACAGTCGTATCCCCAGTGCATAAGAACAGCTCCTGATGGGAAGAAGCTACTCAATAAATATTTGTTAAATGAATGGAGGCCAAGACAAAAATTACCTTTTTGTTAGTCATGTTTTCTTCTCTGTCATTTCTCTAACACAGTCATAGCTAAATTGCTTGCTTTAACTTCTGGGCAAGAAAGCTCAACACCAAGGTAAGACTGTACAAATGTTAGGATAAATAATTTTATGTATAGAGGGAGAGCCTTATTTGGATTCCACAAAGGAGCATTGAGGAAGGTAAATTAAAATTATGTCAGCTTCCCAAGTAGCCTAGGTTTTACCTGCAAATCCTCTTCAGAAATTGGCAGAATATAAATAGTTTTTTAAGGGTGGGTCTGCATAGCATTTACAAGCATGGAACTTGAAATTAGGCAGACTTGTATTTGTGTCCTACCTCTTCTGTTTTTTGGCTGTGTGACCTCTACAAATTATTTACTTCATTGATTGATTTTCAGTTTCTTTATCGGTAAAATGGTGATGTTAACATCAGTTTCATTTGGTTTGTAGAGATTTGCTCAGTGTCTGGAATACATCATACCAAAAATGGTAGCAGGGTTTCTAATGATTATTAGAGAATTTCAGCAAGTCTAATTCTGCCTGAATTTTATTCTTGTTCAAATAGATTGTTCAGTACAAATCACAAAATACTGTGCTACAAGTCATCTACCATCATTGTTTTTGTGAGGCCCATTTGTGGTAAGCGATGTAATTCCTGAGGCTCTGGATATATCCTTCAGATATGTAATTCCTTCCAGCCCTCAAAATGCTACTCAGGACAAGTAAGACACATTCTTAAGGTTCTTTATTATAAATCCTCCTTGGTCAGTTAGCTGACAGAGTTGGAGATTTTTAATTAACTGATTGATTTTTTCTTACATTTTTATTGAGAGGTAATTGACATATAGCACTGCATAAGTTTCAGGTATACAGCATGATGATCTGACTTACATACGTCATGAAATGATTATCCAATAAGTTTAGCAGACATCCATCATGTAAAGATACGAAATTAAAGAAATAGAAAATATCTTTCCTCTTGTGATAAGAACTTAGGATTTCCTCTCTTAACACCTTGCATATGTAACCTACAGCAGTGGTAATTATATTTATCATGTCGTACATTGCATCCCTAGTACTTATTTATCTTATAACTGGAAGTTTGTACCTTTTGAATGACTATCCATTTCCCCTCCCCCACCCCCATCTCTGGTAACCACAAATCTGATCTTTTTTTCTGTGGGTTTGTTTGTTTGTTTTTTAAGTATAATTGACCTACAACGCTGTGTTAGTTCCTGGTACACAATATAGTAATTCTGTATTTCTATACATTTCAAAATAATTGCTATGATAAATCTAGTTAAAATATGCCACCTGATAAAATATTACATGTTATTGACTATATTCCTGACACTATACATTTCATCCCCTTGACTCATTTATTTTGTAACTGGAAGTTTGTACCTCTTAATCTCCCACACCTATTTCTTTCCTCTCCCTACACCCCTCCTCTCTGGCAACTACCTGTTTGTTCTCTGTATCTATAAATCTATTTCTGTCTTGTTGTGTTTGTTTTGTTTTTTTGTTTTGTAGATTCCACATAGAAGTTAAATCATGCAGTATTTGTCTTTCTCTGTCTGACTTACTTCACTTAGCATGATATCCTCTAGGTCTACCCATGTTGCTTCAAATGTCATTAGTTCATTCTTTTTTATGGCTGAGTAATATTCCTGTGTGTGTGTGTGTGTGTGTGTGTGTGTGTGTGTGTGTGTGCGCGCGTGTGTGTGTGTCTCCATTTCACGTTGTGCTATATAGTCCCAAATCTAAATTAGCACATCTACTTAATATGAGCTCTTATCCAATCCCTGTACACAATGGTCAAAGATGATCCCTAGTGAATGCAAACTTTGCTTGCTCTTAGCTACTTCTCAAGTATTTTTATATTTGGGGGAAAAATTATTTGCCTGAGTTATCACACCTGGATACCTGACTCCAAGGAAACATGAAAGCCTTATGCTGGTGCTCATACGTCACAGCCAGTGGTTTTGTACACGAAAGATACTCAATAAATATTTCCCGAATAAGTAAATTAATAGAGTCACAGAAATATTTAGACTTCTTTACAAACTTTAATCCTTCTAGAATGATTGGCATGTGCTGCTATTACGATTCTTGAGTTATTGTAGTAAAACTTTGAGGGATTTTAACTTGCTCAATGAATGAGGCAGATAATCCCCTTGGACACTTGGACAACTTGGTTCCTCACAGCTACAATCATAAGTAGATTTTATTTTAAAAGGTAGATGTTATTAAAATTAAGAGTAAAATAATAAAATTATAGGGAAGTAATATTTTACTACTCATAACTTGAAACAGAAATCTATATCTACTATTTATTAAACCGTCTCAACCCACCTCTGGATATGGATGGGGACCACTTTCTATGACCCTGACTTCTCTTCTGCCTAATTCTTTTTTTTTTTTTTTCTTTTTTTTTTTTTTTTTTTTTGT
>NC_041224.1:3583184-3584867 GCF_002837175.3 Physeter macrocephalus | reverse complement strand
TCCTCCCAGACCGGGGCGCGAACCCGCGTCCCCCGCATCGGCAGGCGGACTCTCAACCACTGCACCACCAGGGAAGCCCCCCTAATTCTTTTTTTTTTTTTTTTTTGCCTAATTCTTATTAAAACCCAAGTTCATAATGTGGCTTTTCTTTCTGAGTGAGATTTAATGGCTTTTTTGACCATGAGGAAGTTCTGAGTCAAATTTTCAACTCACTTCTTATAATTGTTCATGCTGCACTTTTTAAAAAAAATATTATTTTATTCTGTTTATTCCTCTTTCCTCTCTGTGGTACTTGTATGGTACAGTAAGGTAAAGTATTAATAGTTCAGATTTCTCCTAGAGGCAGCTTTTGGTGGGGCTGGGTCACAGCTTTAATTAGACTGATTTTATCTGTGACTAACCTAGCCCCCCAAATGGATTTAAATTTATAATTTCCATATGGCTATTTGTGTATTAGAATTTTATTGAGAGGTATATAATGACTGTTTCTATATCCTAGAAAAGCAAATAGTTCCAAAAATTCTTCTGATCACGGCCATCGGTCAGAACAGGAGCATTAACCACGTTGTAAACATACTGCATATCCACTACGCTGCGGGCCCTGACATGCTGCAATTTTTTGTTTGATCAGAGTTTTAAAATGCATTTGTTATATTGTATGTTTTGGTAAAATGCCTCAAATCCTCTTTTAAAATGATAAAGTATAACGAAATAAACATTTTCAGAACATACTCTTGTTGCAAGCACTGTGTTAGGTACTACAGACCTGAGTCAAAACTTAATTTGTAAATTATAGGAAAGAACGTTGAAGCCTAATGAAAACTGGTAAAAATGTCCCCACCCCCTAAATATATGTCAGTTCAAAGAGATAATGGCAGATTTGTGCAACCATAAATTCTTTCATAGATTTAGAAATAGGAAAGATACAAAGGGGGTATTTAATACAACTTTTTCCAATTGTGTTCCATGGAACACCATTGCAGAAAATAGTAGTATTTTCAAGAAATAAATGAACACTTTCTGCGGTCAAATAATGATGGTGCAAAATCAAATGGTGGGTAAAACTGCTGGTGCCTTAGCACAAATCAAGGGAGTGGCTCCAAGCTGTACTAGTTGTCATTGTATTCTTCACTGTCACACACTTGCCGTAAAACAACAATAAACAAACAAAAAGCCAGTTTTAACTTAGTAATGTTCTCAATGGGGCAGTAAAAATTATTATTATTAAATCTTGACTATTGAGCACACATATTTTTAATAATCTATGTGGGTAAATTGAAACTATGCACAAACCTTTCTCCTGCATGTGAAGTAGGATGGCTATTTTGAAGAAAATCACTTGTGGAGTTGAGTTGTACCTGAACTAGCCATGTTTTTCCTGGAACACCAGGAAATGTTTCCTTTTCACTTGATAAAATGACTACAGATAACTGGTATTGAGACATGAATATTTAGCTGACATTTAAAAAGAAATGAATGAGGGACTTCCCTGGTGGCACAGTGGTTAAGAATCCACCTGCCAATGCAGGGGACACAGGTTCGAGCCCCGGTCCGGGAAGATCCCACATGCCGCGGAGCAACTAAGCCCATGTGCCACAACTACTGAGCCTGCGCTCTAGAGCCTGTGAGCCACAACTACTGAGCCCACGTGCCACAACTACTGAAGCCTGTGCGCCTAGAGCC
>NC_041224.1:3535209-3582955 GCF_002837175.3 Physeter macrocephalus | reverse complement strand
GGTGGCACAGTGGTTAAGAATCCACCTGCCAATGCAGGGGACACAGGTTCGAGCCCCGGTCCGGGAAGATCCCACATGCCGCGGAGCAACTAAGCCCATGTGCCACAACTACTGAGCCTGCGCTCTAGAGCCTGTGAGCCACAACTACTGAGCCCACGTGCCACAACTACTGAAGCCTGTGCGCCTAGAGCCCATGCTCCACCACAAGAGAAGCCACCGCAATGAGAAGCCAGCGCACCGCAACAAACCATAGCCCCCGCTCAGTGCAACTAGAGAAAGCCCATGCACAGCAATGAAGACCCAATGCAGCCAAAAAATAAATAAATTAATTAATTAAAAAAAAAAAAAAAAGAAATGAATGAATTGGTCCTGTCACTTCAAGGAAAACAACTGACATCATTTGTTGCCAATGATAAAATTTTATCTTATGTTATTGAAGCATAGTTGATTGACAATGTTGTGTTAATTTCTGCTGTACAGCAAAGTGATTCAGTTATACATATGTATATACAATCTATTTCATATTCTTTTCCATTATGGTTTATCAGAGGGTATTGAATATAGTTCCCTGTGCTATACAGTAGGACCTTCTTGTTCATCCATCCTATATATAATAGTTTGCATCTGCTAATCCCAAACTCCCACTCCTTCCCTCCTCCAGCCCCCTCCCCCTTGGCAACCACAAGTCTGTTCTCTATGTCTGTGAGTCTGTTTCTGTTTTGTAGATATGTTCATTTGTGCCATATTTTAAATTCCACCATATAAGTGTTATCATATGGTATTTGTCTTTCTCCTTCTGACTTATCAAGTGAAAATTTGAATTTTGGAAAACTTTTATCTGCCACCATGAGCTTAATCCAAAATGTAAATACTTTTCTGATGAGATTGGTGGTGATATTAATTGGTTTTTTTAATATTGTATAATGAAATGCGTCAACATTTGGAAGATTGCCATAACTCGGTGAATCAGTATGCTCCAAATGTTACCAAATCATGCATGGGTAAGAGATCCATTCAAAGAGCAAGCTAGACCAATAGATTTTAATGTAACACAGGATGAAAGTTTATTGACAAGGTTTCTGATTCCATGTTGCAGTTAACCTTTCAGAAGTGACCACTTGTTGAGTTTTAGTGTAGTATCAAAGAAAGAGATCCACAATTATCTGAATGCTAAAATATTCTCTCCTTTCCAGATCCTAGATCTTGAGATGCTAGATTTTCTTTATATGCTTTAATAAATATAACATAACAAAATTAATTGAATGCTGAAGCAGATATGAATGTCCAGTAATACAGACTCAAAAGGGATTTTTTTTAATGTAGAAAGAAAAAAATGATACTCTGCTCCAGACCGGGGCGCGAACCCGGTTCCCCTGCATCGGCAGGCGGACGCGCAACCGCTGCGCCACCAGGGAAGCCCCTCTGCTAAATATTTTTTATTTTGGAAATAAACTTTTAAAAAATATATTATTTATGTGATATGTAACGGGTGTACTATTGTTATTTTTAAATGAATTAATAAGGATATAAACATATCAGTTTTAGTTTCTAAAAGAGTAAATATCAATAGAAATAACCAATATAAACAAAAGCAATTTTTATCCTCAATAATTTTTAAGGATGCAAAGGGGTCCTGCGACAAAACATTTGGGAACCACTGGACTAGAAGAAACCTCCTGAGGTCACATTTAAGTCCTTTCATTTATGCATCTTCCATGAAAATTAAAACCAGCACTCACATTTCTATGACATTAAAAAATAGCCATAAGGGACTTCCCTGGCAGTCTAGCGGTTACGACTTTGCCTTCCAATGCAGGGGGTGATGGTTCCATACCTGGTCGGGGAGCTAAGATCCCACATGCCTTGTGGCCAAAGAACCAAAACATAAAAACAGAAGCAATATTGTAACAAATTCAATAAAGACTTTTAAAAAATGGTCCACATAAAAAGAAATCTTAAAAAAAAATAGCCATAAAATCTTTAATAATGTCATAAATGTGAGAAGTATGTCTTTTCTGGTTATTTCTAGGAACAAACTTTATGGAGAATGAAAATCCTGAAATGTTATACTTGTTTTATTTTACCAAAAATACCTTCTGTTTGTGTATCAAATAAGTATTCTCCAAAAAGCTTAATGATATTAATATTAAAATAATGTTACAATACAGATAAAACTTGAGACTCTAAAAAGATAGCAGCCTAAATAGAAATTCGATAGTGAGGAATACATTCATTATACTTTCCCAAAGGCTTTTTTTTTTTTTCATTGAATTATGACACCTGACAATTGGCTGCAGGGAAAATGCCGCATGACTTCCCCTGTTGTTTACAGCTTGTCACAGGCGGGTGCAATACAAAAAAAGATGAATGCATCTTTCCTATTCCAGAGTGTCTCTACTCATAAAAGGAAGCTGTTCTCTCCCCATCCTAAGAGTGGTTGACTTAGAGCACTACAACAGATCAATGATGTTGTGGGTGCTTGATAAATTTAGGGAAACAGAATGAAAAAGATGGAGTCCCACTCATGGATTTGCTTGCAAAGTCACCCCGTACTAGCCAAGAAGCACTGTTTATGTTTTCTACAGGAGCCACTTTTCTTGTATCCAAGTTACCCTTTTGGTTACATATATTGGTACCTATGAGAGCCTTGCTGCTCCAAGAGTGAGTCATAGACCAGCAACCTTCATATCTCCTAAAGCTTTTTATAAATGTAGGCTCTTGGGCCCCATCTTAGACATCCTGAATCAAAATCTGCATTTTAACAAGATCCGCAGGTGAGGTGTACATTTATTCATGTTGGAGAAGCCCTGATGTACATCAGATGATCTCAACTATGATAGCACTTTGAAAGCATCTGGGGAGTTTCAAAAAACTCTGATGTTTGGGCTACATTGCAGAGCAACTAGATCAAAATCTCTGAGGGTAGGACACTCCATTCAAGAATAGGCCTTCTTTGATACATATTCATAGATGCACCTTTGGATTTATTATGGAAGTCAGTGGGAAAACATACTTCTTTCATTGGCAACCTTTTTAAAAAGCACCTTTATTGAGGTGTAATTGATATTTAAAAACACTGAATGTACCTAATTTGATGAGTTTGGACATAGGGATACACCCATGGAACCATCACCCCAGTCAAGGAAATGGACATATCCATCACCTCCAAAAGTTTTCTTGTGTCTTGTGTGTGTGTGTGTGTGTGTGTGTGTGTGTGTGTGTTTGTATGTAGGAACATGAGATCAACCCTCTTAACAAATTTTAAGTGTACAACACAGTATCGTTGACTATGGGCACTGTATCACGGGAGTTTATGTTGCGTAACTGAAACTTCATGCCGTTGAACAACAGCTCCCCTGTTCCCCCTACCCCAGCCCCTGGCAACCAACCTGTCCTCTGCTTCTATTATTTTGACTATTTTAGATACCTCATATAAGTGGAATCGTGCAGTATTTGTCTTTCTGCAATTGGCTTATTTCACTTAACATAATGTTGTCAAAAAATCCAGAAATAGCAAAATTAAAACCACCATATCAATAAAAAGTGTTTGGTAGGAGTTCGTTATGCATATAAGAACAGTTCAGAAACTGGGAGCTTTCAAATTCAAACACTAACATGAAGTTCAGGGGCATGACATTACAGGATGGCTTATAAAGTGAAAATGAGGAAGTTGTTTAACCTTCACAATGAGGAGTTATTACAATGGGGGTTTCCAGACAGCAGGGGATTGGTTAAAAGTTGAGATCCTGATTTCAGTTCTCTTGGATATATACCCAGAAGTGGGATTGCTGGATCGTATGGTAGTTCTCTTTTTAATTTTTTTAGGAACCTCCCTACTATTTTCCATAGCAGCTGCACTATTTTCCATTCCCACCAATAGTGCACAAGGGTTCCAATTTCCCGCATTCTTACCTACAGGATGTTGTTATCACTTATCTGTTTTGTGATATCCATCCTAATTGGTGTGAGGTGATACTTCATTGTGATCTTCACTTAGATTTTCTGATGATAAGAGATGTTGAACACCTTTTCATTTACCTTTTGGTCATTTGTATATCTTCTTTGAGGAAATGTCTATTCAGATGCTCTACCCATTTTTTAATTGAGTTATTTTTTGTTTGTTTGCTGTTGACTTGCAGGAGTTTCTTGTAAATTTTGGATATTAACCTCTTATCAGATGTGTGGTTTGCAAATATTTTCTCCCATTCTTTAAGTTGACTTTTCACTCTGTTGTTTCTTTTTTCCATGCAGAAGCTTTTTAGTTTGATATAGTTTCACTTGTCTGTTTTTGTTTTTGTTGTGTGTGTTTTTGGTGTCAAACCCAAGAAATCATTGCCAAGACTAATGTCAAGATGTTTATCTCTAGGAGTCTTACAGTTTCAGGTCTTATATTTAAGTCTTATCCATTTTGAGTTGACTTTGTGTATGGTGTAAGATAAGGGTCCAATTTCATTCTTTTGCATGTAGATATCCAGTTTTCCCAACACCATTTGTTGAAGAGACTAGTCTTTTCCCCCCTTGTGTGTTTTTAGCACTCTTATCAAATTCAGTTGACTGTTTATGCATGAGTTTATTTCTAGGCTCTCTATTCTGCTCCATTGGTCTATATGGTCTGTTTTTATGCTATACTGTCTTAAGTACTGAAGCTTTGTCATATATTTTAAAATCGGGAAGTGTGATGCCTATGTGATGCTTCCAGCTTTGTTCTTCTTTCTCAATATCCCTTTAGCTACTCTGAGACTTTTGTGGTTCCAAATGAGTTTTAGAATTTTTAAAACTTTCTGTAAAAGTGACTTTGACATTTTAATGGGGATAACATTGAATCTGTAGATTGCTTTGGGTAGAATGGGCATTTTAACAGTATCATTTCTTCCAACCTATGAAGGCAGATGTCTTTCCATTGATTTATGTCTTCTTCAATTTCTTTCATCAGTGTTCTGCAGTTTTCAGTGTACAAGTCTTTCACATCCTTGGTTAAGTTCATTTCTAAGTATTTTATTCTTTTTTATGTGATTGTAAATGGGATTTTTTTCTTAATTTCCTTTTCAGATAGTCTGTTAGTGTATAGAAAAACAGCTGATTTTTGTATGTCGATTTTGTGTCTTGCAACTTTACTGAATTCATTTGTTAGTTCTAACAACATTTTGGATGTGGAAACTTTACTGCTTTCTACGTATAAAATCATATCATCTGTGAACAGAGATAATTTTAATTCTTCCTTTCCATTTTAAATACCTTTTATTTCTTTTTCTTGTCTAAATGCTCTGGCTAAGACTGTGTTGAATGGAAGTGGCAAGTGTGGGCATCCTTGTCTTGTTCCTGATCTTAGATAAACAGCTTTCAGGTTTTTACTGTTGATTATGATGTTAGCTGTGGGCTAGGTCATATATGGCATTTATTATATTGAGGTATATTCTTTCTATACCTAATTTGTTGAGAGTTTTTTTTTTTTTTTTTTTTGGCGGTACGTGGACCTCTTATTCTTTCTATACCTAATTTGTTGAGAGTTTTTTTTTTTTTTTTTTTTTGGCGGTACGTGGACCTCTCACTGCTGTGGCCTCTCCCGTTGTGGAGCACAGGCTCCAGACGTGCAGGCTGTTGAGAGTTTTGATCATGAATGGATATTGAATTTTGTCAGATGCTCTTTCTGCATATATTGAGATGCTCATAGGATTTTTATCCTTCATTCTGTTAATGTGGTGTATCAGATTGATTGATTTGCAGTTGTTGAACCGTCCTTGCATCCCAGGCAAAAGTCCCACTTGGTCATGGTGTAAAATCCTTTTAATATGCTGCTGAACTTAATTTACTAGTATTTTGTTGAGAATTTTGCATGTATATTCATTAGGAATATTGGCCTATAATTTTCTTTTCTTCTGGTGTCCTTGTCTGGCTTTGATGTCTGGATAATGCTGGCCTCATAAAATGAGTTTGGAAGTGTTCTCTCCTCTTCAATTTTCTGGAAGAGTTTGAGACGGATTGGTGTGAATTCTTCTTTAAATTTTTGGTAGAATTCACCCATGAAATCATTTGGTCTTGGGCTTTCTTTTTTGGGAGGGTTTGGTTATTGATTCAATCTCCTTACTAGTAATTAGTCTATTCAGATTTTCTATTTCTTCATAATTCAGTCTTGGTAGGTTGTAGGTTTCTTGGAATTTATCCATTTTTTTCTAGGTTATCCAGTTTGTTCATACTAGATTTTTTAGGATCCTTTGTATATCTCTGGCATCAGTTATTGTCTCCTTATTCACTTTTGATTTTATTTATTTGTGCCTTCTTTTCTTCTTACTCTAGTTAAGGGGTTGTCAACTTTGTTTTTTTAAACTAGCTCTTAGTTTTATTGATTTTTTTCTATTGTTTTTCTAGTCTATATTGTGTTTCTTTCTCCTCTAATCTTTCTTATTTCCTTCCTTCTGCTAACTTTGGGCTTAGTTTATTCTTCTTTTTCTAATTTCTTAAGGTGTAAAATTAAGTTGTTTATTTGAAATATTTCTTCTTTTTTAATGTAGATGTTTATTTCTATAAACCTCCCTCTTAGGACTGCTTTTGCTGCATACCATATATCTTGGAATGTTGTGTGTTTGTTTTCATTTGTCTCAAGACACTTTCTGACTTCCATTTTGACTTCTCCTTTGATCCATTGTTTTGTCAGGAGTGTGTTGTTTAATTTCCACACATTTGTGAATTTTCCAGTGATCCTCCTGTTATTGATTTCTAATTTAATACCACTGTGGTCAGTAAAGATAGTTGGTATGATTTCAGTATTCTTAAATTTGTTGGTGTCCTGACATGTGATCTATCCTGAATAATGTTCTGTGTGTGCTTGAGAAAACTATGTATTCTGCTCCGGTTGGGTGGAATGTTCTGTGTCTGTTATCTTCATTTGATCTATAGTACTGTTCAAGACTGCCGTTTCCTATTGATTTTCTGTCTGAATGTTCTATCCATTGTTGATAGTGCGGTATTGGAGTTTCCTACAATCATTGTATCCCTGTCTATTTCCCCTTCAGTTCTGTCACAGTTTGCTTTTATATTTAGGTGCTCTGATGTTGGGTGTATGTATGATTGCTATATCTTGCTGATAAATTAATATTTTTATCACTATACTGTGTCCTTCTTTGTCTCTTGTGACTGTTTTTAACTTAAAATCTATTTTGTCTGATATAAGTATAACCGCTCCTGCTCTCTTTTGTTTAGTATTTGCATGGAATATCTTTTTCCATTCCTTTATTTTTAGCCTGTGTGTGTCCTTAATTCTAAAATGAGTCTATTGTAGAAGGCAATAGTTGAGTGTTGTATTTTATCATTCAGCCACTCTATGTCTTTTGCTTAGGGAGTTTAATCCATTTAGTTTAAAGTATTATAAATATTGATAGGGAAGGACTTCTATTGCCATTTTCTGTCTGTCTGGTAGTTCCTTTGTTCCTCTTTTCTTCTCTTGCTATCTTCTTTTGTGTTTCATTGATGTTTTGTACTGATATTCTTTTATTACTTTTAATTTATCTTTTATGTATCTTCTGTAGGGATTTTCTTGTGTGGTTGCCATGAGGAGTCCATAAAACATCTTATAATTTTAAGAGTCTGTTTTAAGCGGATAAAAATGTAACCTCAATCACGTACAAAAACTCTACACTTTTGCTTCCCCCTACAGACACACACACACACACACAAACACACACACACAACCTTTATGTTATTGGTGTCACAATTTACATGTTTTTGTATTGTGCCTCCATTAACAGGAAGAAAATGAAAATTTTCATAGTTAAGAACTTGGGTTTGGTGTGAGAAAGATTTAGTTGTTTTGGTTAGAACTCTTTGGTTGCAAATAACAGATGCCAACTCAAGCTAGCAGATATCTGTAAAAACTAATTATGGGCAAGTTACTTAACCATGCTGACCTCCAGTTTCCTTATCTGTACAATGGGAACATTAAAGAGTACCTACCCTCTAGAGTTACTGGGCTGTTCAAATGAGATAATACATGCCAAATGCTTGGGGTAGTGCCTGGTTTATAATCTGAGCTCAATACATGTTAGCTATTATTATTGATAATGAAACCTGTGCAGGCAACTGGACAATACTAGTTACAATACTAAGAGTTGGAAAGAAGGCTGAGTTGCCAGCTCCTCTCCAGGTCTACCCCTTAGCCTGGAAGCATGGTAACACCAGGGTGTCCTGCTATTAAATTAGGACTCATCTCTTTTTATCTAGTATCTTGGCTGGGATTTGGGAGTGGAGAATGAAGAAAGAGCTGCAGGGGCTTATGAAAAAACAAAGATAAAGAGAGCTACATGATTAGAAGTCCACAAAATGGGATTCAAAGAGTTATGGTTTCTTAGAAAGAAAGATTTTCTTTGGGGATTCATTATTTCCATGAGTCCCATAACCACTCTTGGAGTGCAAAATGCAATAAGAATTACATGGGCCAGAGAAGGAGAATGCTGGTGGACATTCTCTACAGGAGAGTACATTTTTAATTTAAAACATTAGCATATGCTTGTTCTCTATGAAAGCCCATTGCAGAGAGTCCAGGTTAACACTAATTGATTTAAACCTCAGATCTCAGTAGGAACCCACAGATGTTAACTGCTCACTGATGCACTAAAGCTTCCTAAGTTTCTCACAAAGGTTCAGAGTAATTGTAAAATATTTTCTCTAGGTCCATGGATTAGTGAAGTCATTATTCGGGGGAGGTGCTGTGAGGCCTGAGCTAATGCTGTAATAAAAAGTCCCTTTGGGAAAAGAAAACTTCTTGGTGGGTTTGTGAGTTGTAGGGTAAGTGTTCAGCTGAAAAATACATGTAATGTTCATGTAGACCCAGCAGAAGAAAGGATTCCAAATCTGTAGAATCTGAAGCTTAAAAAAATTTGGAGAGGTCCTCTTTAGGAGATTGATCTTAATGAATTACAGTTAGAATAATGGTACTTTTGCAGATTTTACAAAATTATATCACCATGTGAGATCATATGAGGGGGTCACCCAGGGCTCTGGAAGTGATGCATGCACATCTAGGGTCAGTGAAGTTTAAGCTTCACTGAATTGGGGGTAAATCCACCTCTGTCTGGCAGTGAAGTTAAATAATGAAATTTTTTATCTAGACAACATGATCTGGAATTAGGGTCCTGCAACCTGTTTTCATTCACACTTTTGACTCAGAGTGGTCTCAGCAATTCACTTGCTCACTTGCAACCTCAGTGTCTTGGCTTGTTCTGGAAAACATGAATATATATGTTTTTCTTCTGTCAGTGTTGCTGCAGCAATGACTATTTTTAAGATATTTAATATCTTTCCTTGGGAAGAAAGTTGTGCCAGTACACCATATTACTACATTTTTCATCCTAAAGTAATCTTTTGAGTGATCTCAGACTCGGTGGAGTGGAGGCTCAAATTGGAAATCCTCTTTTCGTGTCTTTACGTATCCATCAATATAACAATGGAAGAGGGATAAGGCTTTGTTCTGAAAACCTGCAAGTTGCCCACAAAACTTATTTGATAAAAATTGTATATTGTTACAGAGACAAAAGTGTTACCAAATGCCAGGTTAATAAAAACAAAAGATAAAAACTCAAGTTTTCCAGCAGGTATTTGTAGGGTTACTCCAACACAAATTAAATGAAATATTATTGCAAAAGTGTCTTGGTTAAAGCAAAACTGAAACATAGTGAACCAAATAGAGACACTGGGCTTACTCAGACTAAATATTAGTTCTGAAGACACCTACGGAATTGTTAACACTTTGCCCTCTTACAGCAAGTATCCCAAATGCTACTTTTGGCTTTGAGGAAATTTGGTTGCTTTTTTAGTTTTACCTCAAAATTGGTCACTAAATTAGTTGTGAGCCTGATTGATATGTGTTCTTCAATTCTTAATAACACCCTAGTTTTTTTTTTATTGAAGTATAGTTGATTTATAATGTGTTAATTTCTGCCGTACAGCAAAGCTGTCTTTCAGCAAGGACTGGTCTTTCTACCTTCTGGTCCACACTGCGTTCACTCCCAACAGAGTGGATCAGTATAGTTGCCGCATGAAACACGTTACTCTCAGAGAGCCCAAGATAGTTAAGTGGGATCGAGACCACTAACCAGCATCATGGAGGTCTGAAGATGCCTCATTTGGATTGGACTAATTCCACATTCTGTTGTCTTGGTTTTTATTTTTTAATTTTCTTTTTTTTAAAATTTATTTTATTGAAGTATAGTTGATTTATAATGTGTTAATTTCTGCCGTACAGCAAAGTGATTTAGTTATACATACATACACATTCTTTTTTATATTCTTTTCCATTATGGTTTATCTCAGGATTTTGAACATAGTTCTCTGTGCTGTACAGTAGGAACCTGTTGTTTATCCATTCTATATGTAATAGTTTGCATCTACTAACCCCACTCCCAGTCCATCCCTCACCCCCCTACCATCCTCCCCCTTGGCAGCCACAGGTCTGTTCTCTATGTCTATGAGTCTGTCTCTGTTTTGTAGATAGGTTCATTTGTGTCATATTTTAGATTCCACATATAAGTGATATCATATGGTCTTTCTTTCTCTTTCTGACTTAATTCACTGAGTATGATAATGTCTAGGTCCATCCATGTTGCTGCAAATGGCATTATTTTGTTCTTTTTTAAGGCTGAGTAGTATTCCATTGTATGTATGAACCACATCTTCTTTATCCATTCATCTGTTGATGGACAGTTCAGTTGTTTCCATGTCTTGGCTACTGTGAATTAGTGCTGCTATGAACATAGGGGTGCATGTATCTTTTTGAATTATAGTTTTGTCCAGATATATGCCCAGGAGTGGAATTGCTGGGTCACATGGTAGCTCTATTTTTAGTTTTCTGAGGAACCTCCATACTTTGCTCCATAGGGGCTGCACCAATTTACATTCCCACCAACAGTGTAGGAGCGTTCCCTTTTCTCCACATCCTCTCCAGCATTTGAATAACACCCTAGTATTAACTGAGATAAAGATTCTGAAAACCTGGCACTTGTTAAGAACTGGATGAACACCTCTCACACTGTTTGAGGCAGAGCTATTGACTTCTTCTTCTGTGTTCCCCAATACATTTCTCTTTAAAAAATACAAAACCAAACTGGCTTGATTTTCCCTTTCTGCCATAACTGTGGGACCTTGAGTGTTAGGGTGGACTCTACGAGAAATTACATCCTGAGACAAGAATTTGAGTATAAGGGAGGGTAAGTATGGAAGGGAGTGGGGAAGTGGGTCAGGGAAGCCAACACAAAGTATGTCTGCAGGTTACCTGTTTCTGGGAGATGGTGTAAAGCACACCTCAGGGTTGTGTCATCTGAGGACAAGGAGCTGGTTAACCTAGCTACCTGTGTCATTGGCGGAGAGTTTGTCTGGAGGCATTAACTCCCCAGCATCTGCGTCTTACCTATGCATAAACTCAGTTGGCTCCTGTGGCCGGAGAAAAGAGTCAGGCAGGTGGAGACACAGTTGCTCGCTGTAGGGTGCTGTGGGCCTGTGTGGGTACCCTGGTGGCGAAGGGTGTCAACAGCTTCCACCATACGAGGCAAATCACAATTTCAGTGCTGGAGGGAAACTTTGAGTTCACCCTACAGGATCCATTTTCTTTCATTGCAAAAATGAGAGTTGTCCACTAAATTCTAGACATTTTCTTCTCTAACTTTTTCATTCTTTCATTGACTGTAGATCTTTCCTGTAGGTGCAGTTCTGGACAAGATAAGAATTCTGTACAAAATCCTGTTCTGAATATGCCTGGTAAAGTGTATTTGCTAGAAGCATGGTAAGAGTACCAAGAGACTTACAAATACTCTGGAAATGCACAAATTCAACTCTTTTCTTTCTATAGAAGCCTTAGCATGGGGGCTTTTTTGGGTGTTAAAATGTGTGGTGTGAAATAAGGGTGCGTGAATCAAAATGATTGCTTTCTTGAGATGTTGGAAAAGGAAATCTAGAGTGAATAAAATCAAATAGGGAACTTAGTATTTAATTTGAACCTGGTTTTAAAAGTAGTCTCAACTCAGGCAATTATTGAAGTTAAACAAAGTTAAAGGTTAGATATTTGAAAATAAGCAAGGGAATGATTTTCTCTATTTATCTCTCAGGTCTTCTTTCTTAAAAGGGAAGCAGGGAAGCAGTGGACAGTGGGCTTTCCCTCAGTGGCCGTGTTTGAACTTGAAGCTTTCCTGGTTCATGTTATGTTGTGTCTGCTATTGATTGATGGGGGCAGGAGGAAGGATAGGTGCTTGGCTTTGAGCAGCTCTGGCCAGAGATGCAGGCAAAAATCTCTCCGTGACTCACTTTGGGAGCTACCCTCCCGGAGCCAGGAATATCCGTCAGTAGATAGCAAGGCAGGCGGCCCAGCACTGGGAAGGAGCTACATCAGCTTCTGTCTGTCCCGTGAAGGCTGAAACCTGGCTGCCAGAGGCCCTCTGAGGGTCGAAGATCTATGCCCTGTCTGTAAATAGGCCTCGAATCACCACGCGACAGACATCCGGCCTCTGTGTGCCTGGTGTACTCAGGGAACAGGATTATTCTGGGCCCACCAGGCTGATGGTGAGGCCTCATGTCAACCTTCGGAAAATTTCCAGTGATCTGAACTTTGCGTCACCCTGGTGTCACTGCACAGATGTGACTAGTTTTGCTGATATATTTTAGATGCCTTTAAGAACTAGATGGGAAAAGCCCTTTCCCCTGAATCCATTAACCGAGAATGGAAAGGATCCTTACACTTCAATTCCTTTATGAATTGTCTGGTAAATTGCTAACATGCAGATTCATGGGCCCTTGATATTTCCTGGGTGGGGCCCCTGAATCTGCATTTTAATGTTTCCTTGGTCCATTTTGAGGCAGGTGGTCGATGGGCTGCACCTTGAGAAATACCTTATCTTGTGGATCCATTTGGTTTTAATGAAGTGGGTGGAGTAGGGAGGTAAAAGAGGGGCAAAACCCATCTCATCTTGCAGTAGAGAGCCACAGCTGAAAATAAACCAATTCTTGGATTTATTTTGGCTGGTTTTGGGGAAAACACACCATCCCCCAATTTCACATTGGGCTCTACCTAGTTAAAAAACAGAAGCCTAATGCTTGGGAGGATTCTGGGCTTGAAACCGCCGTGATATTTGGTAGAGAGAGGAGGAGACCTTGATCGCAGAGGGTGATTCAGCTCAGAGAACTACGCATGTATATATTCCATTCTGATCTTCACTCTTTGCCCTGCTGCTGCCCCAGTTCTCAGGTTGACCAGATGCTCCTCTTTCAGGGAAACAGCTCTTCTGAGCACAGATGGCTGGTTGTTACTCCCATCATGGATGTGTCAATGTCACAGTTCCTACATTAGTCACACCTCACCCTAAACTGATTATTCTGGAAAGTTAGTCACTACTTGCATGGCATGTACAGTTGACCCTTGAACAACATGGGTTTAGGCTGCGTGGGTCCACTTATAGGCAGATTTTTTTCAGTAGTCAATACTATGGCACTACACCACCTGTGGCTGGTCGGATCTGCAGATGCCAAACTGAGGATACAGAGGAACCAGGGATCGAACGGCTGACTCTAAGTTATAGGCAGATTTTTTTCAGTAGTCAATACTATGGCACTACACCACCTGTGGCTGGTCGGATCAGCAGATGCCAAACTGAGGATACAGAGGAACCAGGGATCGAAGGGCTGACTCTAAGTTATAGGCAGATTTTTTTCAGTAGTCAATACTATGGCACTACACCACCTGTGGCTTTTACATTCCCACCAACAGTGTAGGAGCGTTCCCTTTTCTCCACATCCTCTCCAGCATTTGAATAACACCCTAGTATTAACTGAGATAAAGATTCTGAAAACCTGGCACTTGTTAAGAACTGGATGAACACCTCTCACACTGTTTGAGGCAGAGCTATTGACTTCTTCTTCTGTGTTCCCCAATACATTTCTCTTTAAAAAATACAAAACCAAACTGGCTTGATTTTCCCTTTCTGCCATAACTGTGGGACCTTGAGTGTTAGGGTGGACTCTACGAGAAATTACATCCTGAGACAAGAATTTGAGTATAAGGGAGGGTAAGTATGGAAGGGAGTGGGGAAGTGGGTCAGGGAAGCCAACACAAAGTATGTCTGCAGGTTACCTGTTTCTGGGAGATGGTGTAAAGCACACCTCAGGGTTGTGTCATCTGAGGACGAGGAGCTGGTTAACCTAGCTACCTGTGTCATTGGCGGAGAGTTTGTCTGGAGGCATTAACTCCCCAGCATCTGCGTCTTACCTATGCATAAACTCAGTTGGCTCCTGTGGCCGGAGAAAAGAGTCAGGCAGGTGGAGACACAGTTGCTCGCTGTAGGGTGCTGTGGGCCTGTGTGGGTACCCTGGTGGCGAAGGGTGTCAACAGCTTCCACCATACGAGGCAAATCACAATTTCAGTGCTGGAGGGAAACTTTGAGTTCACCCTACAGGATCCATTTTCTTTCATTGCAAAAATGAGAGTTGTCCACTAAATTCTAGACATTTTCTTCTCTAACTTTTTCATTCTTTCATTGACTGTAGATCTTTCCTGTAGGTGCAGTTCTGGACAAGATAAGAATTCTGTACAAAATCCTGTTCTGAATATGCCTGGTAAAGTGTATTTGCTAGAAGCATGGTAAGAGTACCAAGAGACTTACAAATACTCTGGAAATGCACAAATTCAACTCTTTTCTTTCTATAGACGCCTTAGCATGGGGGCTTTTTTGGGTGTTAAAATGTGTGGTGTGAAATAAGGGTGCGTGAATCAAAATGATTGCTTTCTTGAGATGTTGGAAAAGGAAATCTAGAGTGAATAAAATCAAATAGGGAACTTAGTATTTAATTTGAACCTGGTTTTAAAAGTAGTCTCAACTCAGGCAATTATTGAAGTTAAACAAAGTTAAAGGTTAGATATTTGAAAATAAGCAAGGGAATGATTTTCTCTATTTATCTCTCAGGTCTTCTTTCTTAAAAGGGAAGCAGGGAAGCAGTGGACAGTGGGCTTTCCCTCAGTGGCCGTGTTTGAACTTGAAGCTTTCCTGGTTCATGTTATGTTGTGTCTGCTATTGATTGATGGGGGCAGGAGGAAGGATAGGTGCTTGGCTTTGAGCAGCTCTGGCCAGAGATGCAGGCAAAAATCTCTCCGTGACTCACTTTGGGAGCTACCCTCCCGGAGCCAGGAATATCCGTCAGTAGATAGCAAGGCAGGCGGCCCAGCACTGGGAAGGAGCTACATCAGCTTCTGTCTGTCCCGTGAAGGCTGAAACCTGGCTGCCAGAGGCCCTCTGAGGGTCGAAGATCTATGCCCTGTCTGTAAATAGGCCTCGAATCACCACGCGACAGACATCCGGCCTCTGTGTGCCTGGTGTACTCAGGGAACAGGATTATTCTGGGCCCACCAGGCTGATGGTGAGGCCTCATGTCAACCTTCGGAAAATTTCCAGTGATCTGAACTTTGCGTCACCCTGGTGTCACTGCACAGATGTGACTAGTTTTGCTGATATATTTTAGATGCCTTTAAGAACTAGATGGGAAAAGCCCTTTCCCCTGAATCCATTAACCGAGAATGGAAAGGATCCTTACACTTCAATTCCTTTATGAATTGTCTGGTAAATTGCTAACATGCAGATTCATGGGCCCTTGATATTTCCTGGGTGGGGCCCCTGAATCTGCATTTTAATGTTTCCTTGGTCCATTTTGAGGCAGGTGGTCGATGGGCTGCACCTTGAGAAATACCTTATCTTGTGGATCCATTTGGTTTTAATGAAGTGGGTGGAGTAGGGAGGTAAAAGAGGGGCAAAACCCATCTCATCTTGCAGTAGAGAGCCACAGCTGAAAATAAACCAATTCTTGGATTTATTTTGGCTGGTTTTGGGGAAAACACACCATCCCCCAATTTCACATTGGGCTCTACCTAGTTAAAAAACAGAAGCCTAATGCTTGGGAGGATTCTGGGCTTGAAACCGCCGTGATATTTGGTAGAGAGAGGAGGAGACCTTGATCGCAGAGGGTGATTCAGCTCAGAGAACTACGCATGTATATATTCCATTCTGATCTTCACTCTTTGCCCTGCTGCTGCCCCAGTTCTCAGGTTGACCAGATGCTCCTCTTTCAGGGAAACAGCTCTTCTGAGCACAGATGGCTGGTTGTTACTCCCATCATGGATGTGTCAATGTCACAGTTCCTACATTAGTCACACCTCACCCTAAACTGATTATTCTGGAAAGTTAGTCACTACTTGCATGGCATGTACAGTTGACCCTTGAACAACCAGGGATCGAAGGGCTGACTCTAAGTTATAGGCAGATTTTTTTCAGTAGTCAATACTATGGCACTACACCACCTGTGGCTGGTCGGATCTGCAGATGCCAAACTGAGGATACAGAGGAACCAGGGATCGAAGGGCTGACTCTTAAGTTATAGGCAGATTTTTTTCAGTAGTCAATACTATGGCACTACACCACCTGTGGCTGGTCGGATCTGCAGATGCCAAACTGAGGATACAGAGGAACCAGGGATCGAAGGGCTGACTCTAAGTTATAGGCAGATTTTTGACTCGTGGAGCATTGGCACCCCTATCCCCCCCACCCCAAGCTCTTCAGAGGTCAACTGTATTCATATCTGTGCAGAGCTGTATTGCTTTAGCCTGTTATTTTCTGCGGGCTTGTTCTGATTTCAGCGATTGTCACCAATATCATGTACTATGTAAATGTAATCCACAGATCCCCAAACTCTTTGGAGGGGAACACAATATGTAACTATTTGAACTTACATCACCTAGGCCCTTTCAAGTGTAACAAGAAAATCTTGGGAGACCTTCTGAAATGTCTGTGACTGGCTTAGGCTTTTGGAAATCCAAGGTTAAGATTTCATGGTTTAAATAAAATTATGGTTCCATGCAAGCCATTCCCTTAAACTGGGAGACCATAGATAACGTTGCCTACTGGTTGGTTTTACTGAAGCTCAAATGGAATACTGTGGTTGTTAGAAGCTAGAGTATTTGTTGCCTGACATTAAGGACTGTGTTTAGTTATCTTTATACATCTAATGTCTAATAGTGCTGGCTCATACTCAATTGCAATGAACTACCTCAAACTCAAGTTCAGTTCCTTGGTGGAATGAATGAAATAAACTTTGCAAGCCCTGATGATTACATTGTGGATATTGGAATAGTAATTTACCAGATGAGAGCGTAGGGCAAATGCAGCAAATATCTAGCATGTATGTTGCCACTTTCTATTCTTGATCTCTTAGCAAGACGCTGCTAATACATTACAGCACCTTTTATTATTGGGCCAGGGTGTGATCTCTTGATCACTCTAAACACAGCTCTTCAGGAGAGTCTCGCTACCAGTCAATCAGGATGGAAGTGAGGGTGGGGCAGATTAAGGGAAAAAAAAAAGAAAGCTTTTATTTTGACAGTTCAGTACTAAGGCTTAAATAAACGAATACTTTCTATTGCCAAGAGAATAAAAATTCCCTAGAGATCGCAAGTGAATTTCGTCTCCCATGCATGCTCGTGTTAACTGGTGGTGGCTGTCTCTAGCCCTGTTTTAGGATTTGGGGGTTGCAGACAAGAGTCTTAAAAATCGATTAATGATTTTTGTTCTGGCCAAAGTGAAAGAAGAGTGGCAGCACTCTGCTGGCTATTTTCCAGCCCTACTCAGCAATACTTTTAGCCCATGGGCTACTCTGAGTACAGGCAGGGGAATGGAAATAGTCGGGTGTGGGAAGAAAAGACAGTCACAGAGTAGAACCAGAGGAAGGGACAGAGGAGAAGTTGTGCAAGAAAGAAAGCAAAGAGGGCTGTGCAAGGGCAGCGTGAGAGAGTGTCACCAACAGGGACCTCAGGTGCCACTGGGTAATTTTAGGGCTCCAGGCTGCCTGTTCCGGCATTGAACTGTCATGGGTCTAAACTTCCATTCTGCACAGCACTGCCACATTCAAAAGAGTTATACTGTGAATCTAGGAGTCAAAATAGCAATCGAATGGAAAGGGAAAGGAGAACTAGGGCTTTGGGATTGATGGGAACTCAGGAGAAATAGTCTAAAGTGCTTCAGTCCTCTGCCCCTCTCTGCCTGGGCACCCCCATCCCAGCAGTACCATGGGGATTAGGCAGAAGAGAGAACTACAAACCTCCAGCTACAAGTTGTCATTATTTATTGACCTCTAATGTGGGAGGCACCGTGAAAGTCCTTGGGACTTATTCAGAGATGAATCAGACATGTTCTCTGCCTTCAGGGGGTTCCCAATCTGGCAGTAATAAAAGATCCATCAACAACGGCACCCATTAAAAAGCTGAGAAGCACCATGATATATATCTGAGCAAAGAACTATTAATTCTGCCTGAGGGGGTTGGAGAATTTCAGCTGTGAAGAATATTTAATAATACTCTACCTTAGGAGATATTTATTTTGATAGATTGTTAGGAAGATAAATAACTTGCTGTTGAAAGAGGGATTCTAACCTCATATAGAATTGCAAAGTAGATACAGCCTGTAACACTTGAGTGTGTCTCTCCTCAAAAAATGTACAAAACATATGCATTGAATTTCATGAAGCAAGCCAAAGGACATGGATAAGTGTGCTGGTCAGTAAAAGACAAATTACTTTTTTCTACAAAAGGCAATCTGAAAGTTTGCTGAAGTGAATTGAATTTCTTAAAAAAAAAAAAGAAAGAAAAAGAAAAAGAAAAAAAAGCCCTGTAATCAAGATGACCCTAGAATGCTTGTGTTTAAGATCAGTACTCTAGTGATTTCTAAAGGCAAGAACTCCATAATAATCTAATCTTATATATGTCAAGCTATCTAATCAGTTTAGTGCTGATGGGTATTATTTTTTTGCTAGTCTAATTGCTCACTGGACTGTCCTCTGGAATCAGAAGCACAGATTAAGGGAATCCATTCTTCTGTAAGAATGTGCTTATATTGCAGACCTATTACCCATTGTGGATTTTCATTAACTGGACTTTGCAGTGAGCGGTTCTACTTTATGTGCCCAGCGGTTGCTCTGTTGATCTTCTGGGGTGAGGGGTGGGTTGGCAGGCATTTCATGGCTTAGGGTTGCCTGAAACATTTGGAAGGAATGTTTAATTTTAGCACTGTTGCCTAGATCCATTCTATTACCTGCTATGAAGTCAGACCATCAGGCCCTAATGAGCTTACACTAATTAAAGGGCAAGGTTCAAGAGAACATGCTTCTTGTTTTACCAGAAACCTTTTATATGAAATAATGGCCCAGGGTATATAGATAAACAGTCCAGTAAATACTGTGTAATTACAGTCTGTATGGTGAGAAGTTGAAGTAGCCTTGTGGGAAGATAAACTTTAAAATGAGGTGATTGTGTAGATACCGTTTGCCCTAGGTTCCATAAACGTGTCACTAAAAAATTCTTGAAATAGGAGGGCTCAGTTTGGTCAAAACCCATTACAGATTTAATTGAGAGTGAGACATATGTAAGAAATTGTGTGGGTTGGCAATAGAAACGTTACGGGAAGGTCAGAAAGCCTTCAAATCTGAGAAATTTGGATCATTCAGGGACTGAAAAAAGAGATTTGAATCTATAGAGTAATTTGGGAGTCAATACCAGGTGATTTTTTTCATAACTCTTCCAATAAAAAAAGAAGAAGTTTCTTCTGGGATTATGCTGTCAGATATGATTACTTTCTTTTTTTCTCTTTTTATATGATTACTTACTATTTATCAACTTTTATGCTTTTAAACTCTTCTCCAAATGTGAGCAAATGTAACATACATTCCTCTTGAGAAATAGAGTAAAATGAACCCCTATTCTCTTTTTTCTCTTCCTTGAATTTCTTTTCTTGCCTGTAAAAAATTGAAATGTAATTGACTTACAATATTAGATTAGATTTAGGTGTTAAACATAGTGATTTGATATTTTATACATTATACAGTGATCACCATGACAAGTCTAGTTATCATCTGTCACCCTACAAAGTTATTACAATATTATTGACTATATTCCCTATGCCGTACATTATATACCCATGACTTATTTAATTTATTACTATAAATTTGTACCTTTTAATCTCTCTAACCTATTTCACTCACTCCCCCATCCCCTCAACCACCCCACTGGCAAACACCATTTTCTTCTCTATATCTTTGAGTCTGTTTCTGTTTTGTTATATTTGTTTATTTGGTTTGTTTTGTAGATTCCACATACAAGTGAAATTACATGGTATCTGTCTTTCTATGTCTGACTTATTTCACTTAGAATAATACCCTCTAGGTCCATCCATATTGTCACAAATGGCAAGATTTCATTATCTTTTATGGCTAAGTAATATTCATATATGTACATATGTGATATGTATCACATCTTCTTTATACATTTATCTATCAATGGACACATAGGTTGCTTCCATATCTTGGCTATTGTAAATAATGCTTCAGTGAACATGGGGTGTATATATCTTTTAAAATTAGTATTTTTGTTTTCTTTGGTTAAGTACCCAGAAGTAGAACTGCTAGTTCCTGTAGTAGTTCTGTTTTCATGAAGAGGCTCCATACTGTTTCCATAGTGGCTGCATCAATTCACGTTCCCACCAACAGTGCATGAGGGCTCCCTTTTCTCCACATCCTCGCCAACATTTGTTATTTGTGTTCTTTTTGATGATAGCCATTCTGCAGGTGTGAGGTGATACCTCCCTGTGGTTTTGATTTGCATTTCCCTAATTATTTGTGATGTTGAACATCTTTTCAGATGTATGTCATATGTATGTCTTCTTTGGAAAAATGTCTGCTCAGGTATTCTGCCCATTTTTTGGTCAGGTTGTTTGTTTTTCTGATGTTGTGTTGCATGAGTTCTTTGTATAGTTTGGATATTAACCCTTTATCATATATATCATTTGCAAATATCTTCTCCCATTCAGTAGGGTGTCTTTTTGTTTTGTTGATAGTTTCCTTTGCAGTGCAAAAGCATTTTAGTTTGATGTAGTCCCATTTGTTTATTTTTGCTTTTGTTTCCCTTGCTTATGGAGACAGATCCAAAAAATATTGGTAAGATCAATGTCAAAGAGCATACTGCCTCTGTTTTCTTCTAGGAATTTTGTGGTTTCAGGTCTTAAACGTAAGTCTTTATCCATTTTGAGTTTATTTTTTGTACATGGTATGGAAAAAGAGTTCACTTTGATTCTTTGGCTCTCCAGTTTTCCAAACACCATTTATTGAAGAGGCTGTCTTTTCCTCATTGTATATTCTTGCCTGCTTTGTCATAGATTAATTGACCATAAAGTGTGGGTTTATCTCTGGGGTCTCTATTCTGTTCCTTTGATATATGTGTCTGTTTTGGTGCCAGTACCATACTGTTTTGATTACTGTAACTTTGTAGTATAGTTTGAAATCAGGAAAAATGATACCTCCAGCTTTGTTCTTTTTTCTCAATGGTTTTGGTTATTTGGTGTCTTTTCTGTTTTCACACAACTTTTAGAATTATTTGTTGTAGTTCTGTGGAAAATGCCATTCGTACTTTGATAGGGCTTGCATTAAATCTATAGATTGCCTTGGGCATCATGGTCATTTTAACAATATTAATTCTTCCAATCCATGAGAATAGTATATCTTTTCATTTGTTTGTGTCATCTCCAATTTCTTTCTTCAGTGTTTCATAGTTTTATGAGTACAGCTCTTTTACCTCCTTGTTTAGATTGGTTCCTTAATATCTTATTCTTTTTGATGCAATTGTAAATAAGATTGTTTTCTTAAATTCTCTTTCTAATAGTTTATCAGTGCATAGAAATGCAACAGATTTCTGCATATTAATTTTGTATCCTGCAACTTTACTGAATTCATTTATTATTTATAATAGTTTTTTGGTGGTGTCTTTAGGATTTTCTATTTATAGTATCATTTCATCTGCAGACAATGATAGTTTTGCTTCTTCCTTTCCAATCTGGATTCCTTTTATTTCTTTATCTTGTCTGACTGCTGTGGCTAGGACTTCCAATACTATGCTGAATAGAAGTGACAAGAGTGGGCATCTTTGTCTTGTTCTTGATCTTAGAGGAAATACTTTCAGCTTTTCACCATTGAGTAGGATGTTGACTGTAGATTTGTAATAAATGGCTTTTATTATGTTGAAGTATTGTTCCCTCTATACCCACATTGTTGAGAATGTTTATTAAAAATGGATCTTAAATTTTGTCAAAAGCATTTTCTGAATCTATTGAGATGATCATATTATTTTTATTCTTTAATTTGTTGATGTGGTGTTATCACATTGATTGATTTGCTGATATTGAACCATCCTTGCATCCCTGGGATAAATTCCAAGCATATTCAGTTTGTTAATATTTTGTTGAGGAATTTTTGCATCTAAGTTCGTCAGTGATATTGGCCTGTAATATTCTTTATTTGTGGTGTCTTTGTCCTTGTTTGGGTATCAGGGTGATGCTGGCATTATAGATTGAGTTCAGAAGCATTCTTTCCCCTTCAATTTTTTGGAATAGTTTGAGAAGGATAGGTGTTAACTCTTCTTTAAACGTTTGGTAGACTTTATGTCTGAAGCTCTGTGTTCCTGGACTTTTGTTTGTAGGGAGCTTTTTTTTTTTTTTTTTTTAGCTGATTATTCAGTTTCATTACTGGTAATCAGTCTATTCATATTTTCTGTTTTTCCGTGATTCAAACTTCTGAGAATGTATGTTTCTAGGAATTTATCCACATTTTTTAGGTTGTCTATTTTATTGGCATATAATTGTTTGTAATAATCACTTACGATCCTTTGTATTTCTATGTGTCAGTTGAAACTTCACTCTCATTTCTGACTTCATTTATTTTGGTTCCTCTCTCTTTTTTCTTGATAAGTCTGTCTAAACATGTTTCAATTTTGTTTATATTTCAAAGAACCAGTTCTTACCTTCATTGACCTTTTCTATTGTTTTTTATTGTCTCTATTTTATTTATTTCTGCTCTGATATTTACTATTTCTATTCTTCTACTAACTTGGGTTTTGTTTGTTCTTCTTTTTCTAGTTTCTTTATGTGTAGGTGAGATTTTTTTACTTGAGATTTTTCTTGTTTCCTGAGGTAGGTTTGTATCACTATAAACTTCCCTCTTAGAACCATTTTTGCTGTGTGCCATTGATTTTGGAATGTTGTATTTCCAGTTTCATTTATCTCCAGGTATTTTTTGGCTTCCTCCTTGATTTTTTCAGTGACACATTGGTTGTTTAGTAGCATATTGTTAGCCTCCACATGTTTGTGGTTTATGCAGTTTTTTAACGTTGATTTCTAGTCTCATATTGTTGCTGGAAAAGATGTTTGCCATGATTTCAATCTTAAGTTTACCAAGACTTGTTTTGTGGCCTAGCATGTGATCTATCCTGGAGAATGTTTCTCTGCACTTGAATGTGTATTCCGCTTCAGTAGTTGTGGCCCATGGGCTCAGTAGTTGTGGCTCGCGGGCTCTAGAGCGCAGGCTCAGTAGCTGTAGCGTATGGGCTTAGTTGCTCCATGGCATGTGGGATCTTCACAGACCAGAGAGGATTCTTAACCACTGCACCACCAGGGAAGTCCAGGAGGTCCTTTAAATTTAGCAATCTTAGCCATTTGGGATATGTGTGAAATTTTTTTTTTTACCATTTTTTCCTTTGTATTTTGGCTTTGCTATGTGGAAATTTGTGTTTTGTATATTTTAAATTATCAGACTTTTCTTTTATGACTTCTGGATTTTGTGTTAAACTTAGAAAATTATAAGTTATATAAAAATACTTCCCCCATGGCATTTCACCAGGTATTTTTATGTTCAATTTTTTACTTTTAACATTTTAATCCATCTAGAAATGATCGTGGTTCAAGATGTGGATATGTTTTCCATATGGCTACCCATTTTCCCCAGCACCATTTCCCTTTCTCACTTATTTAAATATAACCTTTGTAACATCTTAAATCACCTAATGAATTTGGGTCTATATCTCAACTAATTGTTTTATCTGTTCATATGCCAGAGCACTGTTTTTGATTATTGAGACTTTATAATTTTATAAAAATCTAGTGATACTAGTTCCTACTTCATTTTCAGAGTTTTTTGCATATTCTTTTTTTTTTAAATACAGACTTTAGAATCCACTTGCTTATTTAAGATATCAACTGGTATTCTTATTGGGATATTATTAAATATTTGATTAATTCAGGGAGTATCAACCTCCTTGTAATATTGAGTCATCCTGTCTAAGACCATTTCCATTTATTCATACCTTCTTTTGTATTATTCAGTAGCATTTTAAACTTTTCTTCATAATGTTCTTGTACATTTCTTGTTAATTTTATTCCTTGGTGATACAATATATAAAGTCATTTCTTCTATTATACCTTCTATCTGTTATGTTTAACTATATAAGTTATTGATTACTACTGTGTTTTTTTCACCTTGCTCCCTTACTGAATTATCTTACCGTTTGCAGTTAATTGGCTTGGATGTTCCAAATATACAGTCATATCATCTGCAAAAAAAAAAAATTCACTTCCTCCTTTCCAATATTTTATACCTCTGACGCTTTATTCTTTGCAATTCTGTTGGCTAGTAGCATTGGTGAAATGTTAAATAACAGAAATGGTGACAGGCATCACTTCTTCTTCCTGCCTTTTGTGAAAATGCCTCCAGTGTTTCCCTATTAAGCATGTCGTTGGCTTTGGGGCTATGTTAAGATGGTATCTGTCTTTTTCTATTTTACTGAGTGTTATTCTTTCAAGAATGTTTATTAAATTCTTTTCATATAATTTCCATAATAAATCTCATGAGGTTATGTTATATTATTCTTGTAACATGCTGCCATATTTTGTTTGCAAATACTTTATTTAGGATTTTTTGCACTAATATTTATAAATGAGTTTTGTCTCCTGTATTCGTTGTTTATGCTCTTTTGTCAGTATAGCTATCAATGTTAAGCTTGCTTCACAAAAATAGTTTAAATACGTCTGTCAATACCTATAATTTGAGCTGTTTAAAATCACTGAGATTTGTTAGAATTATCTTGTGACTAAACTGGGCTTAGTTCTTTTGTTGTTGTTGTTTGAAGCTCTTTATCACTTTAGATTTTTTATTTCTTTTGTGGTTGGCTTTTACAAATGACCTTTCCTAGAAAGTCATCTATTTCATACAGGTTTTAAAATTTATTTTCATAGAATTCACCAAATTCTATGCAAATTAGTCTCTTGTGATTCTTTAATTTCTTATGTTTACATTTCCACATTATCATCTTTTTTAAGGTCGGATGCTTGTGTCATTTGTCTTTATTCTGTATTATTCAAATAGGCATTTAATGTATGAATTTTTCTCTTAGCACTGTGATGACTATATCTCATTTATCTTGATATGGTGCGTTATTATAAAAATTGTTTTCTAGAAATTTGGAAATTTTGCTTTTTAGTTCCTATTTTACTCAAGCATTGTTTAACGGAAAGTTTTACTATCTCTAGATAGAATTTTCATTTTAATGGCATTGTGATTTCTACTTTTTGGATTTACAAGTTTATTTTGGGAGTCCAATATGTTGTTAATCTTTGTGAATGTTTATGTTTATATGAAATGAAGGTATTGTCTCAATTTTCACAGTGCAGAATTTTATATTTACCAGTCAGATCTCTGTTGTTAATTTTTATTTTATTCTTCTATGACTTTACATATTTTTCCTCTATACTATTTGTCAATGGACTGAGAAAAGTAACTGCAAATCTCTTACTTTAATGTGTTTCTAGGTATTTATCCTCTCATCTCCTATAATTTCTGCTCTAGTTATAATGCTGCTATGCTATTTGGTGCAGAAATATTTTAGCAGTTGTATCTTCAATGTAAATTTTACATTTTGTCATCATAAATATGTTTCTTTGTCTTGTTTAATGCTCTTTTGCTTTGGATTCCATGCTGCCTGCTGTGAAACCTTTAAGCCTCACTTTCTTTTTATTTGTTTTTGCTTTTTATAATGCTGCCTATCTCTTTATTTTCACTTTATAAATCACCTTAGTTTAGTTTTCATATATATATATATATGTAGAATTGGGTTTTTATGTGTGATTCAATTTTTGTCTTTTAATTGGTGTGGGCCATTTAGATATATTGATACGACAGCTGTGCTTGATCTTGATTCTGCTGTATTCATGCAACATTTTCTATTTTAAAGAGTCCTTCACTTTGTGGTCTTTTTTCATTGTTTGCCTATGTGTAGTTTTTCTGATATTAAGAAGATTGCATTTTTGTTCTAATTACCTTTTCATTATGTTTTTATGTAATACCTTTAATTCCTCCATGTTTTTAGACTATACTTATTAGTTTCCTAGTATATGCAACACTGAAATTAACATGTTCTCTGTTCCTTCTCCTGCTTCTCTTTTACTTTATCAATTTATTTCAATCAATAAGGTTAGCTTTCTTAGTGTTTCCCTTTGTACTTGTATGTTGAAACTTATATTACTTGACTTTGTTGCCTTTGAGATCCTTTCATTTCCAGGTATTCAATATTAAAGGTGAGGTAATCAAAAAACTTTCTTATCACCTTCCTTCACAGTTCTCTCCAAATTTTTGTTAGTGGTACCATGTTGAAATATTTTTTCTTTGGTTTACAGTGAAATACATTCAATGTTCACCATCATTTCTCTTGCTATACTTTCCCAGCTGTATTTTGGTCGGGTGGAACTTGTCATCCAGCAGTTTCTCAGAGAGGGATCATGGCAATATTCCCTGAATTTTCTCATATTTTTAAGTGGTTTGACTGAAGCTTTGATAAAACTCCAAGGATAGCTTGATTGAATATAAATTCCTAAGCTCACAATTCTTTCTTTGAAAATCTTAGGAAATGATTTACTTGTTTTTGGCATTGGATTCTATGGAGAAATCTGAGATCAGCCTTGTTTTTTCCTCTCTTCATATATTCCTGGGGGTTTTTTGCCTGGCTGCCCCCCAAATTTTTTGCTTGTTTTTGAACTTTAATAACTTTTGTAGTATATGTCTCAATTTTTTTTAAAGATTTGTTTGATGTGGACCATTTTTTAAAGTCCTTATTGAATTTGTTACAATATTGCTTCTGTTTTTTGGCACAAGGCATGTGGGATCTTAGCTCCCCCGACCCGGGACTGAACCTGTACCCCCTGCACTGGAAGGCAAAGTCTTAACTACTGGACTGCCAGGGAAGTCCCTGGATATGTCTCAATTTTCATCATTTTGGATTAATTATTCCTGGGTCAGTGTGTGCCCTTTACTCTAAAAGAAAAACTCATGAGATTAGACATGTCATATTTGCTATAAAACATATTATTTAAAATGTAAGTAGTATTATACCAATGTATAAAAAATGCTTACATTTTCCACTAGCACTAAAATACTCATTCACAGTTATTTTGCACTTGTTAGTCTATTCAAATAATGGATAAATATTCATAGGTCTAGTCTATCCAATTCAACAAAAATTTGAATACCATCTAAGATCATAACAGGCGATATGACTCATTTGAGATCCTTCTCTACTTTATTTTATTTCATCCTCAAAACAACCCTATGTGTAAATTCTGCTATTATCCCTGTTTTGTACAGGAGGAAACTGAAGCTTAGAAAAGACAGGTAACCTACCTGCGTTAGAAAAAGCTGGGGCCAGGATTTAAACCTAAGCCATCCGACTTTACAGTCAGAGCTCATTTTATCACTAGATCACCCAATTATCTAGCTCTTTAGATGCTTCACTTGATGCTGAGCTATTATTTGATCTATCATTGTATCCCACTTATGCAAACTATGAGCTTGAAGGTTTTTGAGCTAGATCCTTCAATTAGTCAGTTCTCAACTAGAGGTGATTTTACTTTCCAGGGGACATATGGTAATGTCTGAAAGGTTTTTAGTTTTTTAAGTGGGGTGAGAGGCAGTACTATTGTCTGGGTAAAGACCAGGGATGCTGTTGAACATTCCACAATGCACAGGACAATCCTTAAAACAAAGAATTATCCAGCTCAAAATGTCAATAGTGCTGCTGTTGAGAAAATCTTAAGTTTTTAAAAAATTGCTTCTTTTTCTTTCCCTGATATAATTTTATAGCAATAAATATTTCAGTAATAGTTGTCTCATCATTGAATTAAAGGGAGACTGCAAAAAAAAAAAAAAAGGGAGGCTGCTCATTAAGGAACTTCATCCCCATTACTGATGAAGAGCTCTAAATTAATTATTTCCTGATTGCATGGTACAGTATTTATGAAAATTAGTAAAAATTGTTCATTTTTCTTTGGGGGTGGAGAAAAGGGTCATTGGAATAATGAAGTTGGACAGAACTGACAAGAGTTTCTATTTAAAAGACCATTTTATTAATTAGTCTTTCTCTTCAGGGGATGAGATCAACACTGATTGAAATTTGCTCTAGATCATTTCCTTATGAAAAGCATACCTTTCAATTTCATCTTACACTTCAGAGCAAATAGAACAATGTACCCCACAGTTATAGTAAAGCCTGGCCCCCTCAAAGACAAAACCTGCTGCCAAAATGAAAATTTAAGGATTGCTGACTGGATCCTTTTCTTTCTTCCTTTTTTTGTTCCTGTAATTCACATGTATCCAAAGCAAGAACTTCTATTAAGTGCCTGTGGAGAAGGGTGTGGAGGTGTGTCACAGTACTCTAAGCCCAATATCTTTTTCTTTTTTTCATATTCTTTTCCATTATGGTTTATTACAGGACATTGAATACAGTTCCCTGTGCTCTCCAGTAGGACCTTGTTTATCCATCCTATAGAGAATAGTTTGCATCTGCTCACCCCAAACTCCCAATCCATCCCTCTCCCCCACCTTGGCAACCACAAGTCTGTTCTCTATGTCTGTGAGTCTGTTTCTGTTTCATAAATAAGTTCATTTGTGTCATATTGTAGATTCCACTTGTAAGTGACATCATATGGTATTTGTCTTTTTCTGGCTTACTTCACTTAGTATGATAATTTCTAGGTCCATCCATGTTGCTGCCAATGGCATTATTTCATTTTTTTTAATGGCTGAGTCGTATTCCATTGTACACATGTACCACATCTTTATCCATTCCTCTGCTGATGGTGATTTAGGTTGTTTCCATGTCTTGGCTATTGTAAATAGTGCTGCCATGAACATAGGGTTGCATGTATCTTTTCAAATTATAGGTTTTTTTCCAGATAAATGCCCAGGAGTGGGACTGCTCAATCATATGGCAGCTCTATTTTTAGTTTTTTGAGGAACTTCCATATTGTTTTCCCATAGTGGCTGCCCCAATCTACATTCCCACCAACAGTGTGGGAGGTTTCCCTTTTCTCCACACCCTCTCCAGCATTTGTTATTTGTAGACTTTTTAATGATGGCCATTCTGACTGGTGTGAGGTGATATTTCATTGTAGTTTTTATTTACATTTCTCTAATAATTAGCGATAATGAGCATCTTTGCATGTGCCTATTGGTCATCTGTATGTCTACTTTGGAGAAATGTCTATTTAGGTCTTCTTCCCATTTTTTGATTGGGCTGTTTGTTTTTTTGTTATTAAGTTGTAAGATCTATTTGTATATTTTGTAAACTAAGCCCTTGTCACTTCGTTTGTAAGTATTTTCTCGCAGTCTGTAGGCTGTGTTTTCTTTTTGTTTATGGTTTCTTTGCTGTTCAAAAGCTTATAAGTTTGATTAGGTCCCATTTGTTTACTTTTGCTTTTATTTCTATTGGGAGACTGACCTAAGAAAACATTGGTACAGGTTATGTCAGAGAATGTTTTGCCTATGTTCTCTTCTAGGAGTTTTATGATGTCATGTTTTATATTTAAGTCTTTAACCCATTTTGAGTTTATTTTTGTGTATGGTGTGAGGGTGTGTTCTAACTTCATTGATTTACATGCAAGCCCAGTATTTTTTAAAAAGTGAATTAGCGGTATAACCAACTGGGAAGTTCATTTTATTTGGCACCAGTTTTCAAAACTTTCTGTTTGCAATTCCCCTATCATACAATACCAGCAGCTACCAGTCAAATATTTGGGAAGTTTTAAAAACATTTCTGGGAAATGATTCCTGTTGTAGGCTTTCATGAGCTTACAGAATAATTTTTTTTTAATTGGTGATATATCTTTCTTATCTTAATGAGCTCTCTTAGTATTGGGAGGAAACTGATTTAGGAAGGATAAATTATGCATTTTAGAACAAAAATAAGTAGCATAACTATGGTATTTATGTGTATGAATTCCTCCTAGAGCGGGTAACTGCTTTTCATAAGAAGTTCTCCAGCTAAAGGTTCCCATTAGTAACGGTTTGGTTGTTGTCTTTCTTTACAAAGTAGTCCCGGAAAGGTTTCCTGGCACCGGCATTCTTTCTGCGTGTCTCCTCCATCCACATTCAAAGGCATCCTTTTAAGTTCTGGAGGACAGTATGACAGATAGCACAGTCCTTCTGGTACCTGCTCTTCCATGTGTCTCTCGATGTCTTCTTAATTAAGATGCAAAGTAAAAGTGACAGAGCTGTTGCTGGTGAACAGGCAGCGGCTGGCACCTCCATGAGAGGGGACAGACTTAGCTATGGGGGTAGAGGATCATAATTCATCTGCCCTGATAGACAGGAACACTTTAAAAATGGAATGTTGCGAGGCTCTTTGCCAGTCAGATGTAGCTTCCTTGCTACATTTCACAGATTTGTTTGATGAGAATAAATGGGGCGACTGGGGTTCCACCAGGTCTCTAACTAATGAAGCACTCAGAGTGGAGTTCAGGGGAGCTGAGTTACCATAGGAGACAGGGGAGAAAATTGAGATATTTCTTTGGGAAAGATAACCTGAATATAGTGGAATAAAATCTCTTCAGGTCAGTGTAGAAGTTCTCGGTGATGGAGGTGATTGCACGTTTTAACTAATTAGACTTTTTAAACATGTGAAGGGCAGAAAAATAGACAAGACACTTGAGTTATGGCCCCAGAAGTCTGTTGGTAAATTATAGAATAAGATTATACAAGTCTATAGACTGTAAACTTACATCTTCCCTCTTATTTGTAAGAAAGCTGTAATAGACAAAGAAAATGGGATTTTTGTGCTATATTCATGGAACTTGAATACATCCAACCAAAATGTGAAAAATCAATGTTGTCAGTCGGTAAAAACTCATCAAATTGTATACTTTTCTGTATATAAATTTAATAAAACCTTTGAAAGATTCACTTAACTGTTTCATTCTCAGAATACCAACTGAACAGAGTGACTTTTGCTTCCTTTTAATTCACCAAATTTTTTATAAAAATGACTTATTTACCGTCAAAGTGTGCTATTTTGATACTGGATAGAACACAGCTTTGATGTCCCACTATTTTACCACTTATTAGCTATATATGAGTTTGGGCAAGATCTATAATCTTTCTAAAGTCGACTTTCTCCATCTGTAAAATGAGGCTAATAACGTTTGCCTCGTAGGATTGTCTGAGGATTAGAGATCTCCACCTCTCAGCATTGCATGTGGCACATGGTAAACCCACCATAATTGGTAGCTAGTAAATTTATTATAATGATGATTGATGCTGATGATAATGTAGCCTGTAGTCCTGCAGGAAATAGAAAAAAACAAGTTTTAGTACAGCAGATAAACACATTCGTGTAGTTGTTCAGAAAATATATATTGAATACTTACCTCGTGTAAATCATTGTAGTAGCAATTTGGGGAAATAGTAAAGATAATCAGAGCTAGCTTATTCTGGCTGGGTAGGGTCACAGATTAATTTTATTGTCCAAGACCTGGTATCTGAGGTTCTCAGGCTGTATTCTAGACATTGGTGGTCTGCTCATCATGGGACGGCCAAGACCATTCTACACTGAGAGGGACGGTACTCTGTCTTGAGCTCATGACTAAGCCTTTGTCAAAGTCTTTCCCAGGCCTGGGGTCGCAGGGCCCGGGAGAGAGCCCTGGAATTGCGGCTCTGCTGACCCTCAGATTTCAGACACTCCCTGCTGCCTGGGCTCTGCTGTTGATCCCACACTCCAGATGATGGGACCATGTTTCATATCAGGACTGCAGAAGGGTACCCATCCCTCAGGCTCCTTAATACACGTCCATTAGGTGGTGGGTTATTTCCCTTTGGGCCCAGTTCTAGTCTGGTCAATTACTCCAGCCTCCATTTCTGCCCCAATTAAAATGCTCCATCTTTCCTATGTGTCCTTGAGCCTCTCAGAAATTTGGTACTCACATTTCAAGGCCCAGAACAAACATTATCTCCTGATGAGATTCTGTCTGGCCATTCCAGGCCAAGTTTGATTTTTTTTTTTTTTAATGCCCAGAATACTTAACTCATACTTCTGTAGCCTTCATCACATGGTATGATTTACTGCTGCCTATGTAAAGATGGTGAATTTCTGGAAGGCAGGAAATGTCTACTTTATCTCCGTAAATGTCTCCTTTATCTCTTGACCAGAGATTAGCACGTGCTGACAGATTTATAAAATCTTATTAAACGGCATCAGTTTAAGGACCTTATCATTTGGCTTTAAGACTTACATATAATTATTACATTCAATATTAGGAAAATAGAATAAAAGTTGCCTACATTTGGTTTTGGGATCTATGGGGCCAAAGGGAGGAGAGGAGGACCCAGGGGTGCTTGTAACTGACGTGGATGTGGACAGTGTCCCGGGAGTTTTATCAGTGAAGCTGTATAGCAGTTAGTTCTCTCTGCTCAACTCCCAGGTGGAACTTCTGCTTCTCTCTAAAGCTGTTGTCTGGATCTCTTCTTTCCCTTTGCATCAATGGGGGAGGCAATTCCGGGTTTCAAAACCAAATTCTGTTTCCAAGTTCTGTCTTTGTGCTGTGTCAGGTTTAGGGCAAGGGGGAAGATGCTTCCTTTACTGACTATCCATCATCCTACGAGGACACGACAAATTTCTTGGCCACCTTCTATACCAGACCTGTGCATCTGTTGGGCCCAGCCTGTGTTTACACCCTGATTTCCTTGACCCTCTTCTATTTAAAGTCATTCCAATGGTACTCTCATGATATCCATATCTTCATAGCTCCACCTCAGGCGTTTTATGATAAGGGGACTGAACCCCCATCCATGTAAGGAAACAGGCTATGGGGAGAGTGTGGATTAGGAGTTGATAGAAATCTACTCCTACTTCTTTAATGTGTAACCTTAAGTGAGTCTCTTAATCTCTTGGAGCCTCAGTTTTCCATTTATAGTAGAAACAACCAAATCTATTTCATAGTGTCTAAAGATAAAACAGGTAAAATGGCTGAGACAACAGCTAGAGCACAGGAGCTATTCAGTAAGTAGTGGAAATTGTAATTACCAATGTTGTTATTATAATTATTGTGCTTCTGGTTCTTTGCTCCACCACTATGCACATAGTTTCAAGCCAGTTATTTTCTTTTCTAAATTTTATTTGACCTCTCACTCTCTCTCCATTTCCATAGCTCTAGTTGCCCACAAAATATGGATGTTCCAGTTATCCTAAAATCTAACATGGAAATGATTCATTATCTGTCCCCCCCCCAATAAACAGTCACTTCAGCCCAGTTTCCTCATCGCTGTCAAGAGCTCCAACATTCTTCTCATCCCCCCTTCAGAGGACATAGAGACGTCTCTCCTGTTTTTCTACCTACATGCAGCTCTGCACATTTTTTCTTAGAGATTTGTCCCTTTATACTACTACCATCAAGTCCTAGCAATTATTGTCTTAGATTTTACATCGTTTCAACAGCCTGAAATACCAGGCTTTCCATCTTCAGTCTTCTAATGCATCCTCTGCAGTGCTGCTCAAATCTTTCTCATTGAAGATTGATTTCATCACGTCACTGGATAACTCACGAATCTTGAAAACTCTTCACTCTCTAATGCAAAGATCCTGACTTTTGGACCTTGTCTTCATTTTTAAGTAGTAACAAAAATCATTTACTTGCAATTTATTAGAGACAAGTTAGTATTTTCAAAGAAGACCATTATTCAACTCTAAGAGGGTGGGGGGAAGAAGCTTTTCTTTTCTTTTCTTTTCTTTTTTCAATTTTAGGAAAATCATTATCTTACCTATTGATACAACTTGTAGGATCTGATCCTTGAATTTCTTTCCTTCACTTCAACCCTGAAGTGGGCATGGCCTCTAGGCTGGTAGAATTCTCTATCCCTCTCAGAACCTATGTTTCTTTCTCCCTTGGCATGGTCCTAGGGTCATCATCTCCTCAGATACAGAGCTGGGCTTCAGTTCATCTCTGGCCAGTGGATTCCTCTCTTGGACCCGGTCAGTCAGTCTGTGTTGCCCTCCTGTATGAAGACTGTTCCGACCAGGACAGCCCACATGTCACTAGCTGTGATGGGCCGGCGCCGCCCTGTCAGAACTCACCCCTCCACTTTCCTATTCCACAAAGTCCATGCTTTGTTAAGGGCCATCCCACGCTTTCTTACCTCTAGTCTGAGTGCTGTCTCTGGTTAGACAATCTGCTAAACAGAGGTGATAGACAAACCCTGATCCCTATAAATAATCATACTCTTCTAGGCTCTGTTCCAGTGCCATCACCTCTCCATGAAATCCCTAATGGGCCGTCCCTGAGAAATTGATCTTAAATAATTCTGGCTCTTATAAGCTATGCCAGTAACGCTGAGGAGTGCCTTTCCTTCTCAGTTCCAAAAAGCAATGACATTGCTGTTCAATTTTTACTTGACCCTAGTTCAGCTGGCAATTTACTTCTGAGCAACAGGTTAAGGATGAGCTTTACCCCGCCCAGTGTGATTCCTCTTTGCTTTCGCGGCTTGAGCCGGAGCCCTCGTTCCTGTAACCTGCTGAGCCTTGTCCTGCTCTGGTTCCTGCAGCCACTGTGGGTCTCAGCTGCAGGTCTTCGGCAGCAATTACCGAGAAAGACAAATACATTTCTCCAAAAAGAAAACAGTTTGCCAAAATCAGCCCTGACGCGGTCACCAGGGTAGTAGATTCCCACAGCGCTGCTGTTGCTGTGTCTCCTTTCAGAACGACTCAGGTGTCCAGGGATCGACCGGTCAGGGCTCCTACATGGAGCTGCCGTGCATTTTGTTTTCAATTCTTTTTTTTTTTTTTTTTGCGGTACGCGGGCCTCCCTCTGCTGTGGCCTCTCCCGTTGCGGAGCACAGGCTCCGGACGCGCAGGCTCAGCGGCCACGGCTCACGGGCCCAGCCGCTCCGCGGCACGTGGGATCCTCCCGGACCGGGGCGCGAACCCGGTTCCCCTGCATCGGCGGGCGGACGCGCAACCACTGCGCCACCAGGGAAGCCTCAATTCTTTAAAAAAACAATTGCTCTCGTCCGCACAACCGCCACTCCAGAGAACAAGTTTGAATCGTGCTGACGTCTCCCTTCGGTTGAAATTAACAGTGATCATTTAATTCCGTTTTAATGTTATTTGCTCCTTTTAGTGATGTGCCACTTGTAACGTGAATCAGGGCCTCCAGTGTCTCAGCTTCCAGAATTCAGGTTAAGGCTCGGCTGAGCGATGCTTAGTCACAAGCTGTGCCTTCCCCCTTACGCACCTTGCCCCACTTTGCCCTTTCTCTCTGACACCTGCTTTCCCTCTTGGGCCTGTTTTCTTTATTCCTACAGGAGCTAAGCAAATCTGTTTTTCATTTCCCGCACGCTTCAGTTTTCTCATTTCTTCTTCCCGCTATAGTAGATTTTGTTTCTTCTCTAATCCCCCCAGCCAAGTATTGAATATAGAGACCTCACTTCCTTCAAACGTGGCTTGAAGCTCATCTGTCCCAGGAGGAGAATAGCCACAGCTAAGAGTCCTGCAGTGACGGACGTGCGGTTCACAAAGCACTTTCATGAAGTTATCACATGAACCTCATCTAGCTCACTTCAGTCTTCTCCCTGGTGATTCCCCAGAATCTAAACCCTCAGCCCTGTTGTTGCTTGAATGTAGAGGTATTATTTTATGGGTTCTCTGCTATTCATTTCTGTGTGTAAACTCAGTCTCCCACAGAAATAGTAAGCTTCTGGAGAACAGGATTTATTTAATTCCTTTTGGAAATGCTAACATTTTCCACTCAGTATCATTTTTTCATGGGTGCAGTGAAGGGAGGTCTAAACAGGCAATGAAGAGGCAGTGACTGCAGGAGGAAGGTGTGTGACACAGGGTCTGTGCATCAGTCAGGAGAAAGGCGTGGAACTGGCCTCAGCGATGGTAGCCCTGAGCCTCCACCCCTACCTCCACCCCTGGCTGAAGCCGCATCTTGTGGAGCCGTATTGCAGCCTGAGGAGAAAGGGGAGATCAGTCACACATCCTGTCTTTATAGAAAATTTTTGTATTTTGTTCATCGTAGATTTTTTGCATTAATTATGATTTTTAAAACACTGCATCGAAGTATTATCTATCTTGATTACTGCGTGTTTGGGCACCTTACCTGCCTCACCCTAGTCCCAGTCTTATGCCGAAGCCCCATTATCAAACTCGGGAGACTTTTGCTTGTGAGTTTCTGTGTCTGCTAAAAGGATAGAGATGCACGGACTTAGAGTAGCAGCTGTGAAACTTTGGGAAGCATCACACTCACCTGGAGGGAAAACACAGATTGCTGGGCCCTGCCCCCTGAGTCAGCAGGTCTGGGTGGACCTGAGAATTTGCATTTCTAACGAGTCCCAGGGGAAGCTGCTTGGGGGAACCACACCTTAGGAATCACTGATGTGAGATTCCTCTGTTTGAGATTGCTTATCCCGGGTGCTTGGGGTTTCAAGGTGGGTTCCCTTTATTTAATCTTTGAATATCTTTTTTTCCTTTTCTTTTTTCTTTTTTTTCCCCCTTTCCTTCCCTTCCCTTCCCTTTCCTTCTCTTCTTTACTATTCTCTTCCCCTCCCTCCCCTCCCCTTCCCTTTCCTTCCCATGTGTGTAGGTGTGAAAAAGAAGCAGTAATAACATTGGGTAATGAACCCAATTACATCTAATCCTATTTAAGTAACACAGTTCCCAACTTTTTAGTTTTTTTACAAAGTCTGGTTTTTTTTTTTTTTTCAGGAAAAAAAATTGTATTAACTCTCTGAAAGAACTCTATATTTTTCAAGTGTACAAGCTGATATGTTTTTACAGATTAACAGACTATTTTTAGAGCAGTTTTAGGTTTACAGAAAAATTGAGCAGAAAGTACAGAATTTCCGTATACTACTCTCCATACCCCCCCCCAAATACATAGTTTCTCCTAATAACATCTTGCTTTAGTTTGGTACATTTGTTACAATTGATGATTTAATATTAATATTGATACATTATTATTGACTAAAGTCTATAGTTTTGTACATTCATTGGGTTTGTTGCAGGAAGGAGGACCCCTTCCAGGGCCCTCGTCTAACGCTTGGAAATGGATTGTCCGGGGAGACACACGTGCTGGCAAAGCAAAAGACTTTATTGGGAAGGGGAGCCCGGGCAGAGAGCAGGGGGGTAAGGGAACCCAGGAGAACTGCTCTGCCCCGTGGCTCGCGGCCTCAGGTTTTATGGTAATGGAGTGAGTTTCCAGGTTGTCTCCGGCCAGTCATCTTGCTTGGCCCACATGTGGTCCGACTCAGGGTCCTTCCTGGTGGCGCACGCATCTCTCAGCCAAGATGGATTCTAGTGTGAGGGCGTCTGGGAGGTGGGCAGACATATTATGGGCTGGCGTCTCCTCCCTCCTCTCGGCCCCTCCTGATTTCCCCCGGTTAGTTTTGAACAACAGCACCGTGTGCCTTATCGGGACCTCCTCTCACAACTCAGGCAAGTGCTTATCACCGTGCCTGGCCAAGGTGGGGAGTTTTGATCAATGGCTCCCTAACAGGTTTTGACAAGTGTATAATGCCGTGCATCGCCCATTACAGACAGTATCATAACAGAATACCGTCGACCCTCGAACAACCCTGGGATTAGGGGCACGATCCCCTGCGCAGTTGAATAACTGCAGATAACTTATAAGTCAGCCCTCCATGTATGCAGTTCCTCTGCATCTGTACTTCCGCATCTCAAGGATTCAACCAACCTCTGATCGTGCGGTACCGTAGTATTTATTATGGAAAAAAATCGGCATATAAGTGGACCTGTGTAGTTCAAACTCGTGTTGTTCAAGGGTCAACCGTAGCTTAATGTCTTAAAAATCCCTTGTGCTCTACCTCTTCATCCTTCCCTCCCTCTCTCCTCACGAACCTTTGGCAGCCACTGATCTTTTTTTACTCTGTCCATAGTTTTGCCTTTTCCAGAACGTCATGTAGTTGCAATCACACAGTATGTACCCTTTTCAGATTGGCTTCTTTCACTTAGCAATATGTATTTCAGGTTCCTGCATGTCTTTTTTGTGGCTTGATAGTTCTTTTTTTTTAATTGCTGAAAAATATTTTATTGCATAGATGTACCACAGTTCGTTTATCCATTCGCCTATTGAAGAGCATCTTGGCTGTTTCCAAGTTTTGGCAATTATGAATAGAGCTGCTTTAAACATCCATGCACAGGTTTTTGTGTCAACCTAGGTTTTCAGTTCATTTGGGTAAATACCAAGGAGCTGCAATGACTTTTAAAACCTTCCATCACTGTGTTTCCCATAAGGAAGTGGTGGCATGGGATACAGTCTTCAAACTGAGCGCTATTGTTGCAGGGACTACTGCCCACTACTTTTTATAGAGTGAGTTTATTCATATGAAGCACTTAGAAAAGTTCCTGGCAAATAGTAAGCACTCAGTAAAGGCTGTTGTTATCATCCTTATATCACCATTACTGTGTTCCAGCAATTATCAATACTGGCTCCCTGTGTAAGGGGCTTTGTATATTTTGTCTCTTCTTCTCAAAGAACTTGGCGAGTTAGGACATCTTTTTCCTGCTTTATGCGTGGATATCTGAAGCTTAGGGAGGTTAAATAACATGTCCAGTGTTACACAACTAGAGTGACAGAACCAAGATGTAAACCCAGGCCTTTCTGAAGCTTTAAAAACACTTCCATGGGAAGGGGAAGAAGTTTTACTAAAAATGTTAGACAGGAAGAAAGGAAAATACTAATAATTAAACATTGGGATTTTTTTTAAAGGCATTATGAAAAAACCCCCAAAGATTAATTTTATCAATGCTTGTTAAAAAAACATTATGCTATGATTACATGGTACAATCATGGGTCTAAATATTGTAAATAGTTCATCATGCATATTTGTACAAATTACAAAATGAGTTGTAATTATTCCCATGATGTAAATAAGTGTTAAGTGACTAAATGCTGCTTGAGAAACATAATGGAATGATTTTTCAAGTCCATTATTCTTATTGAAGCAAAGGAATTTCATGTTACTTCTTATTCTACTTGGGTAGAATAAACTTCTACCAAACCCAAAGATTAGCATTCCAGACATTTCTAAAAGGCGTTGCCTGTCTCTACCACTTCGTGAGATTAATACATTTCTTTACTATTTTTTCTCAGAGTCCAGAAAACTCCACCTTTTGTATAATGCAGTAACTAAATATGGGTTCTAAAGATAGAAGGGTGTGGTTTCAAATCCTGTGTCTACCCTCATTAGCTGTTTCTTGAAGTGGGACATGTTACTTCTAGGCCTCGATTCTTCACGTGTGCAGTGGTGATAAATGGTAACTGACTAATGAATTGTCGTGAAGATAAAATAACACAATGTGTACATAAACACACACACACTTAGCACCTGATCTGGAACATAAAAAGGAATCAGTACATGTTGCTACTGTAATCAGGGCTAGATTCTCATAGATGCTCTTCAAATACTGAGTCAAAGATTCAGTACTTTGAGGAAGTAGATGTGTATGGAAACAAGAAATATTTCATATCATACATGCAGGGTAAACTGTCCCCTAAGTAATCTTATTTTTTTTAATTCATTAAACACTTTTTTTTTTTTGGCCATGCTACACAGCTTGCAGGATCTGAGTTCCCCAGTCGGAGATTGAACCCAGGCCCACGGCAGTGAAAGCCTGGAGTCCTAACCACTGGACTGCCAGGGAATTCCCTCATTAAACACTTCTTAATCAAACATTTACTTCCAGAAAGTTTGTACTGTACTGGGGAGACCAAAAACAGTAATACAGGTCCCCTGCCCTCACGGAACTCACATTCTAGAGGGGAAGAGAAACATGTAAACACAGAAACTAATACATGATACCTTGGGGGCCATAAAAAGGTACAAACACTGGGGTGCTGTGTATTTTTGGTCTCCAGTGACAGGGAGCTATGTAAGAGCAATTAAACCTGCTCAGAGTCACCTGATAGAGATCTATCTGCAGCTGCATTCAAATCAGGGCAAAATGAAGCCCTCAAGGAGGTAAAGCCAAGATTCCACCTACGCAGAGTTGGTACATGGAACCTGCAAATCCAGCTGGGAATGAGAAGGCAAAAACTGTACCACTGGTAACACAGATGGGGTTCCATCCAGGTCCTGGGCACCGCATAACTCTAATTTCGGTTGTTGATATCGCTCACCAGAAAAGAGCAGAGAATCAAACTACGCTTCATGCCCCTAAGGCCACATTTCAAATCTCCATTAACCAAAAGAACCGCAGGACTCCTGGCTACCTTGAAAAATAACCTAATAACTTGATACAGAAATGAGAAGAGAGCCACAGGCTACTAGAAGAAGAGAACAACATTACAGGGCTCTCAAGAGGGGGTGCTGTCCTTGTACAGACACTGAGATTCCCCTGCGAATTTCCCGCGAGCTGCTTTCCTGTCTTACTCATCGTTGTGACCCTCAGGTTCTAACAAAGGTCCAGTCACAAAGACTCTTGTCAAAAGTTTGTTGAATCTAAGTGAATTGAATGATTAGAATTTAAAGACTTGCCAAATACTGACTTGGCTCACAAAAAAATTTATCGTAATTGAAGCATGAAGTCTATGATACAGAAATAAGTATCAATGCCCGAGTAATTCAGTACTCTTAAAGGACTCTAAATTAATGCTCCAGAAAGCCCTGTTGGCTAAATAATAGCATTCTTCCTTTTGGTAGGAGAGTAATGCTAACAACTTTCTATCCATGGAAAGAATGTTTTAATTTTTTCCTCCAGAAGTGATGAATAGCATATTGCTCAGTTGTCCACTTTCTTGACTGAGTTCTGCTTATTTTAACCAGAAATTTGTGTTATTTTTAACGTTTAAATTATAAAATAAGGAAGTACAAAATGAAAATCTTTCCCCTCCTCCACCTACCGCTCCCTATTCAGACCTCTTGGTGTACATCTTCCTGGTCTTCTTTCTACTTACATCCATAATTCATACTTTTATATTTATATAATATTTTAACACAAACTGATCATATTACATATTTACTTTCTCCCACTGCGAGGCCTTTGCTTAGGACTCAGTCTCTGTACAGAAGTCCTAGTGTAACTATACATTTATTTCTAAGTTTATCTTTCCCACCAGACTGTCAGTCCTGTAAGAACTGTTATTCTCCAGTGTACACCCAGTACAGTTCTAGGCCCATAAGAGTCCCTTGATTAATTCTGAGTAAATGAATGGAAAACATTTTCACCAACATCACATTGTGGACATCCTTTACTGAGGGACTTCAGCCCCCCTTCTGTCCTTCCAGCATCTGCCAGGATTCCATTGTGTGGACACATTACCACCTGTTGGAGGAGATGCTACCAATTCCCTGTGGTGAAGGCCCATCTTCATTTTATTTTCTCATTTTAAGCTAGTCTTTTATAGAAGTTAAATTTTTATGTAGGCATATGTCTTAGTCCGTTCAGGATGCTATAACAAAATACCACAGACTGGGTAGTTTATAAACAACAGAAATTTATTTCTTACAGTTCTGGAAGCTGGAAGTCCAAGACCAGGGTGTGGTTATGGTCTGGTGAGGGCCCTTTCTGGGTCGAAGACGTCTCACTGTGTCCTCACGTGGCCAAAGGGGCTAGGGAGCTCTGTGGGGTCTCTTTTGTAAGACCACTAATCCCATTCATGAGGGCTCCACCCTCATGATCTGTTGACCTCCTGAAGTCCCCACCTACTAATACCAACATCTTTAAGGGTTCTGATTTCAACATAGGAATTGGCGGGGGTGGGGTGGGGGGGGGGGACACAGACATTCACACCATAGCAGCATAGTAAAAATACTCAAACCATAAGGAAAACATATATAAAATGAAAAATAATACTTGTCATCTGTCCCTACCACTAATGCCCTTTCTCAAAGGGAGTACTAGTAGTACTTTTGTTTATATCTTTTGTTGTTTTCCTTTATAATTTAAATAAAATATTTATGATTCATAGTTCATAATTCACAATTTAGATGGCACCTTTTAATTCTCAACTATGGAAGATGAGGAACTTAGTATATATGTACCTCAACCACAATCCCTTCAATTTCCTGCTTTTAAAAAAAGTTTTATTCTTATTTTTTATGGTCAAAGTTTATGATATTTACAATATGATCTTTAACTAGAACTCAGCATTCTCTGATTTATCTGTAGATTGATTTTTTAAATTTAACCCCAAATAAAAATAACAATTACAGTATTAAAATATTCTTCATTGCCAAGTTTTCTTTTTGCTCTTAAAAAAACTGTCATACTGTGTCTCTGAACTGTAACTACGGGGAAAAGAATATCCCAATTGCCAAAGAACAGTGAATTTGCATCTTCAGTTTTCTTTTCACCTTTTAGGTAATATTCAGTTACTTTGGTTTTTTGGATCTCATGTCATTTTCTTTCTTGCATTTCTTTTTCTTTCGCTGAAGTTTTCATATGAGATGGCTGAATGTAAACTTTCTGAATCCATATATAGCTGAAAACTTTTTATTTTATTCTCACCATATTTGACAACTCATATAGGTATAAAATTCTAGGTTGAAAATTGTTTTTCCTTGACCTTTGAAGATGTTACAAACTTGGTATTCTAGTACCTAGTGTTCCCAGTTTTATTTCTCATTTCTTTGTAGGTAGGTGTGAGTCTTTAAAAATTTATTTTTTATTAAAGTAATTCATGATTCCCTCCAAATTGTTGCTGTTGATTAAGAGCCAAGTAGCTCTAAAAAGCTTATTAAATAACATGTTTTACTGCCAGTTCTTCTTGTTTTTTGTTTGTTTTTATTTTGCGGAACTACCTATTGATCTTTCATTATGGAAATTGAAGATTTATCTTTTATTCTTTTATTAATTCTGCAAGCAGTCTTCCATTCCTCCTGTCTTTCTGATGAACTTATACATAATTTTGCTTAGATCAATATTATATTTTTATGATTATGACCATGGTAACTTTATTTAAAACTATTGCACATCTTTTTGCTCTTGCTGCAGTTGTTCCTTTTCCATTTTAGTTTTTAAAATACATTTTTCTTTAATTTATACCCAAACTTTCTTCAAATTGTTTAAATATCCTTTATACATATATTTGAGTGCATGTGGGAACATATATTTGAGTGCATGTGGGACACCATCAATTTTGTCTCTTTGGAGAATTCTCTACTGGAAATTTCTGAACTTCTCTCATTTGGACCTATCTCTTCCCAGGCCTGTTGCCTAGCTAGGGTCTCCTTTCACCATCACTTTGGGAATTTCCTCACCTCACTTGGGTTGAATTTCCTGTTCCAGAATCTCATTGACTTGTTTCATGTACTCATTCTGGAGGAACATCTCCTCCAGAAGCTTCCTGAGAAAGAGTGCATGGGATACATGTTTTGACACCTTACATTTCTGAAAACATCTTTATTCTACCCTCATACTTAATTGATGATTAGCTGGATTTGAAATTAATCTGTGTTGGAATCCATTTCCCGCAGAATTTTTGAAGGCATTGCTCCGTTCTCTTCAAGTTTCCACACTTTTGCCTTCGAGAAGGCTGATGCAGTTTTGATTTTTTTTTTTTTTTTTTTTTTGCCCACAGCTGTTTTTAACCTCTGAAAGTTTTTAGAATTTCTCTTTGTTCCCAGCATTCTAATATTTATCCATCATATATCTAATTTTAAGAGCTCTTTTTGCTCTGAATGCTTCTTATTAAAAGCATCCTAATCTTATTTTATGGATATATTTTCTTTTATTTTTGGAAGAATATTAATGACAGTATTTTGTAAAGTTTTCTTTAAAACAGACTGTTTCCTCCAACTTCATTCATTCTGGATGTGGCTTTGATCTTTCCTTTCCTCAGATATATATTGATTTCTGGTTCTATGCTCATTTAATTAAGGGGCTTTTTAGTGCCATTGATCAGGCAGTTTAATTCCTTGGTCTGTTCTTTGGGGCTGTTCTAATTTCCCAGAGAATCTCCTACTGTGTTGTCTGGAGGGTGAAACATTCCTGAAAACATTCTGGTATCCTGCTGGGAACAGAGCAGTGGGTCTCAAGATTTGTATGTACCTAGACTTTCACTCACTCCTCTGTTTTTCATATGGTAACCCGTCCCTCAGCTGAATCTTGTTTCTCCCAGTCTGGAGACTCTGTTTTAGTCTCAGGTACGCCGTCAGTAACCATTTTTAGTTTTCAAGATCTATACTTGATTCACTTTATGGATGTCATACTCACTTTTATGTCTTTGAGGATATTATTTAACCCATCTTAAAGGTTTATTCTGTTTGCTCTATTTCCTCAGGATGCAAGTGCTTCCATTTGTTATATTTGGTGCTGTTCTACATCAAAGTATTGGTGACTCCTGGTTTTGGTTTTGCATTCTTCTTTGTGTTCCAGCTTCCCTGTCAGCCCGTCTGTGGAGCCTGCTTTTGGGAGAGGGTCACATGTGCTGTCTGATGACTTGTATTCTCTGGTGACTGGAGGAGGGGCAGATGTGCCTATATTTATATAAGCGCATCTGCCCCTCCTCCAGTTTTCTGAGTTAGCAGATACCCGCTTCTCCACCTTTTGTTACCGGAAGGGGAACCCCTTCCAGGGTCCAAGAGTGGGCTCTTGTCTAACACTCAGAAATGAACTGTCTGAGGAGACACACGTGCTAACAAAGCGAGAGACTTTATTGGGAAGGGGCGCCAGGGCAGAGAGCAGCGGCGTAAGGGAACCCAGGAGAACTGCTCTGCCACGTGGCTCGCAGTCTCTCGGTTTATGCTAACGGGGTTAGCCTTCTGGGTTGTCTCTGGCCAATCATCTTGCCTGTGCCCATATTTGGTCTGACTCAGGGTCCTTCCTGGTGGCACGTGCATCTCTCAGCCAAGATGGATTCCAGCACAAAGGATTCTGGGAGGTTGGTAGGACATTTGGGCTGGCGTCTCCTCCCTCCTTTTGGCCCCTCCGGAATTCTCCTGGTTAGTTTTTGGCGGTAGCACCATGTTCCTTGTGGGGCCCTCCTGTTGTGAGACAGCTCATGAAAGTGGTCATCATCATGCCTGGCCAAGGCCGCGGTTTCAGTCAACGGTTCCCTAACACTTTTACCCAGGGTTTCGCTCTGTGTCCATGACCCAAGTGCCCACAGACATAATTCTCATCGGGGTCACCATTTCTGTTACTCACCAGCACCGCCAAGGGCAGGGTGGTGCACTTGTCTCTTAGCTGCCCTAAGACCCATTCCTCTCTGTAGTAGCTGCGGAATCTGGGCTTCAGGCACTCTTGGCCTTTTTGTTTGTTTGTTTGTTTGTTTGTTTGTTCCCAGTAGTCCTTTTTTGCATCTGCTTTGGTTTGTGGTTTTCTTCTTTAATCTGATCCCGTTTGACTTCCATCTTTCAGGTGTCCTCAGAGTTTCTGGTCCAATGGATGCGTTGTTTTTCACTGAAGAAACTAATACTAAAAATCGTGTTGCTTTTACTTCTTGGGATGCTCTGTCTGCCATGCTGAATCTGAAGCCCCCCGATTTCATAAGGGAACAGTTTTTAGCTGGCCTTCTATGGCAGTATAGTATGACATGGCTATTAGAAAGATGTTTTCTGCAAACTGTTCCTGCGTTTGAGTTCCTGTTTGATCATTTACTAGCCATGTGACTGTAAATATGGAGCTTAAACTCTCGGTGCCTCAGTTTCTTTATTTAACTAATAAGGATAAAAAATAATACCTACTTCAAGTAGTTAGTATGAAGATTCAGTGAGCAACTGGCTTTTTGGAAGTCCTCAGTAAACGTTAGCCATTGTAATTCTGGAAATTGCAAGGGGCCAGCCGGCTCAGCGGCTCTGCCTTCAGCTTTGTATTAATGACCTTGATGAGTGCCCCAGGCCTCATTCCTGCTTTTTGTATTAGTGTTACAGAGCAAAGTTCATGTGCCCCATGCACAGTGAGGCCAAATCAACTGAAACTTTGGAGTTTGGAGCAGAGAAAGGTTTATTGCAGGGCCAAGCAGGGAGAGTGACTGACTCAGGCTCAAAAACCCCGAACTTCCCGATGGTTCTGGGGAAGAAGTTTTTATAGGCAAAATTTGGGATGAGGGCTGCAGGGTGTGTAACTTTCTTCTGATCGGTTGGCGGTAACAGGGCGGTGCTCCTGGAATCTCGTGCTCACCCTGAAGTTGCCAACCTCCACCTGTGTTGGGGGCCTTAGTTCTGCAGCAGAACTCAAAGGTAGTGTTATGTACATTCCTTGAGGAGGAACCAGGATCCTGCTTTAATCCCTGCCCTGCAGTTTCTTGATCGTTTTCCTCCTTTGTCTCTGCATCCCCTCCCTTCCCCGATTAGCGACTATTTGAATCTTTGGAACTCAGGGAAGGTCAAGGAGGCTGAATGAAGCCTATTTCCTACAAACAAGAAATGGCGGGGTGGGGGAGGGGGACTGAAGTATTTGTATCCAGTAGCTGCACAGGGTCCCCGCTTGGTTTCATTAGTTAACTTAAATCTTGAGGTTTCACTGAGCACTGTAGTTTTGAAGTGCTGTTTTCACTACTTCGTTTTCTTTGTTCACTTGACCATATTTGCTTTCTCTCTTCCTGTTTCCTTCAGACTTTCTGTTCTTCTGCTTGATTTCTTTCTTGCCAGCACAGTTACAGGTTCATTTAAAAAACGAATAACTTCTCTCCCATTTCAGCAGGACGCAAGAGGAGGTAAGGTAGGCTGATGCATGCTCTTGGTCTTCCATCTTGAATCTGAGTCCGGTCCTGTGGATTCCTAAACTTTCTGGCAGGCATCGGAGTGTGATTTGTGGCCACTGTCAACGACACAGCCTTTCACTCCTGCATACGGCACTGAGTCACAGTTTTGTTTTCTTCTGGGTTTTCATTTATCTGTTCGTTTTCATTTGCTTGCATTTCCGTGACTCATAGTCTCTCCTCTCTGTGGCTATAATCACACAACAGTATATGGATATTTATGAAACTCACCCACCCGTTGAGACCAGAATATTGGCACTTCCAAATCTTTAGCCATAACGCGGAGCAGCAGGTTGTGTTTCCAAGTTGCCGGCTCGGTGTCTCACAGCCCCCCACACACTGTTTCTCTCCAGTTCACAACTAGGAAAACGTGATGCTTCCAGGAAGTTTTTCTTGCATCTCTCCAAGAGCAAACACAAAGTCTGGGACTAAATAAATCTCTTTAGTTTAAGCATAAGATGGGAAAGGGCAAAAAGAAAAAAGAGCAGAATGTAAAAAATCCAGACTGATCTAATTTATTAGATTAGAGCCACTCACTGATTTGAAAAGGCCTATTTTCCAAGAGTGAGGCAAGCTCTATTAATGGATAACAGGCTGTGTAGAAAATACTGCAGCTTGTATATCACTAACACTTGGCTTTTATAAGTAGGGTTTGCATGGAAGTGAATTTATGACTGAAAATAGTAACATGTATTATTTAAAAGAAGAGCTTAAGTTGCAAAGTGCTGTGTAGTCACTTGTACTTGATAGTTAAAAGGGTTTGTGTGGGGCTTCCCTGGTGGCGCAGTGGTTGAGAGTCCGCCTGCCGATGCAGGGGACACGGGTTCGCGCCCCGGTCCGGGAAGATCCCACGTGCCGCGGAGCGGCTGGGCCCGTGGGCCGTG